>NC_133663.1:29806488-29973988 GCF_037893015.1 Macrotis lagotis | reverse complement strand
ATGTATTGTCCTCTCTGTTAGGAGTCTGGGACTGTAGGGACTGGTTGCTATATTTGTATCTCTAGTATTTAGTATAGGGTTTGGCATGTGGAAAATATTTCATAGATGCTTCACCTTTCTGTCAAAAAACAATACCTGCCCTCAAGGAACTTACATTCTAATGAGTAAAGCCGCATGTACATGAACTTTCTCTATCCATAGTTGAGAGAAAATGGACTTTCTTGGCAACAGCGAACATTTTAAAATTCAAAATGTGTCTTTCCTTGCTTCTTTCTTGATGTTTTCTTTTGAGCATTAAGTAGCTGCCCACCTCACCTGGCCCCCGGGTCTGAGTCTGGTTGAAAAGTGGTGCTGCTTCAGCCTCAGGATGAGGGAATTGAGAGCAAAGAAAGATGAGTTTGTTCCTAGATGCAACAGTGGTACGATGGGTAGTGTCTTGGGCCCATAAAGCAGGTGCTGGGCTAGGACAGCCAAATGCATTCTTTTGTGTAATGGTGACAGGTTTCCAAGCCAACCTTATTTGTGGGATGTGGAAATGGGTGAAGTGCTCCAGTTTGATTTATGGATCAGCACTGAGCCAATAATCTCTCCCCTGACTGTATCCTTGGCTGTTCCCGAACAGCACCACTAAATATCCAGCTTGATTAGGGATGTGCCACTGTGGCTGCTGCGGGGCTCAACTCCAAAGGGGTGGAGGAGGGGTTGAATTAGGCCAGTCATTGGCTTTTTATCAACAGCAATGAGTGGGAACGAACTTGGGAACATTCAACAGCATTTGGTGGGGTTAGAGGTGGTGTTGGATATATGTCCAACTTTGGTATTTCCATCTGTTCTTTTGAACCCTAATGTGAAGGTGGTTGTGTTTTTGTTTCTTCCCTTCCCCTGAGTTGTATAAGAGTGGTTAGTACTGGCAAACTGACCTTAGTTTTTATAACCAAGCAAAAGGTACTATTTTTCAGCTTGGTAAGAGTGCTCAAAGAAGAGTCGGGAGCCAGGGAGACCTGAGGGTGAGTCAGTCTCAGACCCATGTTAGGTGTGCTCCCATGGAGAAACCTTTCAGCTGTCTTGGCCAACTCTCTGAGTGTGTCTAACAAAAATGTTGTTGCTCTGCATTTGTTGTGGAAATCACTTTATCAAGAGTTCACCTTAATGACAAAATGAGTCCAGACCCAAAAAGTAGAAAGTACATATATCCAGATGTATATATGCCTCTCTGATTTATATATATATACATACATACATATATATGTGTATATATATATATATATATATGTAGTTATCTAGTCAGTCAATGAAAATTTATTAAGCTCCTATTTTGTGGTAGGGATGCTAAGGACTGGACATACAGAGGAAGGCAAAAGATGGTTCCTCGTCTCAAGGAGTTGAATGGAATTTTGTAATGGACAGCCACATAAAATATGGAGTGTTGGAAAGAGAATTAGCTCATATAAGCCGGGTAAGAGGACTGGATCAGATTCCAATGGTGCGACCTAGGCTTGCCGCTTAATTGCTCTTGGTCTTCATTTCCTCATCTGTAAAATGGGAGAGCATAAAACTCACAAGCTGATGAAGAAAGTCTCTTATAGATTTGAATGTTGATATGCATATCAGTTACTGATCCAATCTGTTTTTAGAACATATTTCTTGGACTGACTCTAAAAGATTGCTTTGCTGATGATTGCTTCTTTTGGAGGACAGTTGGTGTGTTGGCACACAGCTATAGAGGGAATAGAATTATTGTTTTGATGGGATGTTGATGCTGGAAGCATTTATTCCAGTTCTATTATGTGTCAGTTGTATTGTGCTATGCATTGGGGGATATGAAGGAAGGCAAAAGACAGTTTCTGCCATTAAGGTGCTTGTAGTCTAATGGGGGGTGGCATGTAACAACATATGTTAAAGAATTGAGAAATACCATCATCTGTTTACTCTATACTTAATATGGTAAGAAGGACTCTGGCATCCTGCTATCTCCCTAAGCCTCAGTCTCATTTTCTAGAAAATCATATTTTAGATGTCCTCTAAAACCTCTTGTTGCTCAAAATGTATGATACTGTTATCCCATGGTCATGTTCACTTGCTTCTCACTGGGTCATTTCAGGAGACACAATCTCCACCTGGTTTTCCCTCTGAAAATGGAGATAAGAGTTGGGGGTAAAGTAAAAAAAATTTTTTTTCTTTCTTTTTTCTTTCTTTTCTATTTCTGCCTGAGTCTACAAATCATTCTCAAGGGAGGGGGCATTCCCCGCTCTAACTGCTATTTCAATGTGGAATTTTTTTCATTGAGTCTACAGCCTATCATATCTAGGTAAGGGGGATGAGAAGTATGAGATTCGGCCCTCTCATCCAAAGTCCTTATTTCCTTTCAGTGGTCAATTTTTTTTTGGCAAGACAATAGGGTTAAGTGACTTGCCCAAGGCCACACAGGTGGGTAATTATTAAGTGTGTGAGGTTAGATTTGAACTCAGATCCTCTTTAATCCAGGGCCAGGGTTCTATCCACTATGCTACCTAGTTGCCCCTTAGTGGTCCATTCAGATTGAGAGTGAAGCCCTCCGATGTACTAGGCTCAAGGAGTACAACAATAAAGAAGGAAATGAATTTTATCCTTTCTAATGTGATCCTCTCTAACTGAGAATCCTCAAAGCCTTGAAAAACCTTGAAGCATTGGATGGTTTCTCCTACTTCAAGGTGTTCTACCTTGATTCTTACCTGACATGCATCAGTACAAGACCCTGTGTTTCTGCTAAAAACCAAGGCCTTACCACGACTCATTTTTGTTTGTTTTTAGTTTTTACAAGGCAATGGGTTTAAGTGGCTTGCCACACAGCTAGGTCATTACGAAGTGTTTGAGGCCGGATTTGAACTCAGGTCCTCCTGACTCCAGGACCGGTGCTCTGTCCACTGTGCCACCTAGCTGCCCCAACCAAGACTCATTGTTATCTGTGTCAAGAAACGGATCTGAATTCAGAATAATTCACCCCTTAGACTGACTATTTTTTGGAACCTATTTCTTGAAGTGCCTCTAAAAGATTGCTTTGCAGATGATTCTTTTGGAGGGCAGCTTGTATGTTGGCACATGGTTTTCTTTTTGTAGACATAGACTTTTTGAACACAAGAAGGACCCTAATGTGGGGGGGGACTTTTTTTTTTTTTACAAAGCATCTTGGACTGGAGTAATCCTGCCTCATACTTCCCCCCCTTTTCACAACAAGCTGCCCCCTTGTCCTTGTTTCTCCTCAGTTCCCTAATCACTTAAAGTCACTGAAACATCATAATATCAACTTCCCTCTAGTCTCCACATCCCCCATCTCCCTCCCACTATTATCCCATCTTTTCCCCCTCTTAGGAATTCAACATTCCCCAGCAATTGTCTTCGGACTGCTGCCTGTTTCTGTGCGTTGGCATCAGGAAACCAGGACCAGTCTTGGGGAGGTGGTGGAGATGGGGGCCCCCTGAGGGTGCCATCCAACTGAGCTCCTGTCTAACTGTACTTTTCAGCTAGTTTCTCCCCCACCCTACTTCCCCAACTGTTGGCAGTTTGATCTGGTCTTAGAGATCTGGAAAGGAGCCACCAACAGGAATTATCGAACAATTGTCCCGTGAAACCCAAGATAACAGTTTGTTCCACCAGAATGGAATTGCTTTGTGACAGAAGGAAATTATCTGTTTAGCTCTAGATTAACATTAGGTGAGAAAAATAAAATTAAGGTTGATGGTATCTAGTCCAAAAAAAGGAATTGTTTGGATTACTTTTAAAAGAACAAATGTGAGCTCGGCCCTCACATCTGGCAAATGCAACCAACTTTAGAGGATTTGTAGTTTGAGACGAAGTCTCAAAGAAGCTTTTAGATGTCGGTGGAATGTCTTCCTCATTACCCAATTAGCTCCCCTGCGATCAGGATTATAGTCATAGGATTTCAAGTGGGAAGGGACCCCTGAGACCTAGTCCAACCCCCTCATTTTATAGAGTAGACTGAGGCTCGGAGAATTTAATCAACATGGCTCAGCTACTATGTGGCAGAGCCAAGATGCAGACTTGAATCTTTTCATTCCAGATCAAATACACTTTTCTTTTTTAAAAAATTAAATTGTATTTAAAAAGATTAATGAACCCTTATTATCTCCTCCCTTCTACCCTTAACTAAAAAATAAGAGAAACAAAATCCCTATAACAAATATGTAGTTGAGCAAAAATAAAATCAAACTGACCATTTAAAGATATCTCATTCTATATCATGAGTCCTTCACCTCTGCCAGGAGATGGGCAGCAGGTTTTATCATCAGTCTTCTGGAACTATGGTTGGTTATTGCATTGATTAGAGAGTGGAAGTTTTTAAAAAGTGATTCATTTTGACAGCATTGTAATTGTAGAAATTGTTCTCTGGGTGCTCCTCTTGACTATCCATCAGTTCATTCAAGTTTTCTCAGGTTTCTCTGAGTACATCTACTTTGCCATTTTTTAAGGTTTTTTTTTTTTTTTGCAAGGCATTGGGGTTAAGTGGCTTGCCCAAGGCCACACAGCTAAGTAATTATTAAATGTCTGAGGTTGGATTTGAACCCAGGTACTCCTGACTCCAGGGCCAGTGCTCTATCTACTGTGCCACCTAGCTGGCCCCATCCTTTGCCATTTCTAACAGAACAATAATATCACAGTAATTAACCACTACATCAAACTGTCTTAGACATTTCACCATCCTAGATAACAGAAACAAAGGCCAGCAGCCTTTTATTTAGTACCTAAGCATTGAGGATACAAAGAAAGATTAAAAAAAATCTAAGGGAGGAGACAATGTATAAATATAGGATATATGCAGGATAAATTGTCCCAGGAATTATTATGAGAAAGATCTGAGGGTTTTAGGCAGCTTCAAGTTCACTATCATTCAGCAGTATGCTCTATCAGTTAAAAAAGTTAATAAGTTTTTGGGGTTTGCATTAAAAGGGCCATAACTACAGAAATCAATGGATGAGGGCATTACTTTACTGCACCCCAGTCAGATCATATTTGGAATATTGTGATTAGTTTTGTATCACACAGTGTAAGAAGGACATAGCTAAGTTAGACAGCTAGCAATTAACCAGTATGATTTCCTAATAACTAACTAGACTAATGAAAGGTTTTGTGTCCTTATCATATGAAGATCAGCTGAAGGAAATGGGGCTGTTTAGCTTGGAGAAGGGAAGGTTTGGGGACTCAATCTAGAGCCATCAATCTAGAGTTGGAAGGACCTTAGTGACTGTCGAATAAGCCATTTCATCTCACACATGTAGGTGATATCATAGTGCAAAGGTCAAGAGGCAGAAAGATTCATCTTCATGAGTTCAAATCTGATTCCACACAATTTACTGGCTGTATGACCCGGGGAAAGTCACTTCACTCCATTTGCCTCAGTTTCTTTATCTGCAAAATGAACTACAGGAGGGAACGGCAAGATACTCTACTATCTTTGCAAAGAAAACCCCTTGTGAAAAGTTGCACATGACTAAAGACACAGATAAACTAAATGACTTGCCCAAGGTCACAAAGAGAATGTCAGAGATAGGATCTGAACCAAGGTCTTCTGACTCCAAAGCTAATGTTCTTTCCACAGTACCATGCTTCCTTCTCTCCATACGCATTGAAAGTCTTTATACATCTTCTGTCTGGAGATGGAGGGTAGATCTGAAGATAATTATTAAAACTTCAATCAATCGGATTTTCAGTTAATGGAAAGAAAACTGCTCAACAATGAGAAATATCTCAAAGTAGAAAAGTCATGAGAGATGGTGGGTTCCCCCTAACAGGAGGCATTGAGACAAAAGCCAGATGACCACTTGTTGAGTGTGTTTTATAGAGATTCCTTTTTTGGGTATAGATTGGATTAGCTGGTCATTGAAGTCCCTGTCCAACTTTGAAATTCTGTGGTTATAAATAATATGGCATGAGCTGGCTCATTCTGTCACTAGCTGGCAAGTATCAGGGAAGAATGATTTATGGGGTTTTCATATTCTTGGCAGAATTAAAAAAGTCTAACTTTGGTTTATTGGAATGGATCCTAAATTTCCCAATCATGTTAACAAACTGCAGTTTTTACCTTTCTCATGTGTGTGCTCTAATTGCACTGTGGTAAACATGGCAAGGATGGCTTTTAATCGAGTTGTGAGTGTGTAAGGAACAGTTGTGCATTCAGAGAGTAAGCTTGGAGCGACTGAATAATTCTCTCTGGTCCCTCTACTCTACCTCCATCGCTGCTCAAGTCTAACTAAGTCCCTCTTAGAGGAACAATGAATTCCACTGAAGTGATCACATTATTGAAATTCACTCTGCATATTCCACTGAGCTGGAATCAATCATATTTCACAGAATTATAACTTTGAATAATATGAATTCAAACATGTGCAGCTCCTTCAAGGGATTCATTATTGGCACTAATCAGGACCTTGTTGTATGGGTAAAGGAATGGATGTCATCAAAGAAAAAGAGATGCAAACATATCAAGGGTGCCACACAAGACCATGGAGGGGAATTTCTCTTGCTCACCTAGAAACGAGATGGCATCGTGTGTGTGTGTGTGTGTGTGTGTGTGTGTGTGTGTGTATGTAAAATTGCTGATGAATCTTATTTGACTAAAGCCTCAAGGAGATAGTTATTTAAAGAAATTCCATGATAATGTTATTTTTCTTAGTTTTTTTTTTTTTGCAAGGCAATGGGGTTAAGTGGCTTGCTGGAGGCCACACAACTTGGTCATTATTAAGTGTTTGAGGCTGGATTTGAACTCAGATACTCCTGACTCCAGGGCTGGTGCTGATAATTATTTTTACAGTCTTTTATTTTTTTTTTACTAAAAGAAAAGAATGCCTTTCAATATCTAGTATTTTTTTTTAAATTTAGAGATTGAAAAAATTGCTGTCTTTTTGTTTTTACATCATCTAATTTCCCCTATATATCTTTGCACAGAGTCATCCCTTATAACAACAGCAACAAAATTTTTTTAAGTGGGAGAGAAAAAACTTCAGTCAATTATCGCTTAATATTTGGGAAAATTTACCACTTGGGAAAATATAATGTTAAAAATGCCCTACATTTAAGGACCACACCTTTCTCCCCCTGCCACTTATATCTGGAGTTTTCCCTCATCTGAGCTTATTTTTGAATCTTAATTTCTAATTTTTAAATTCTTGTAGTTTACAACCCTAATTTAGAGAGAAACATTCCAACAGAAAAATGGAGAATAGGCATAGGACTGAGAGTTGATCAGATAAAATACTGAAAAGGAGCTGGACATTCTTATACAATGCTCTTGCAAAACTGAAGGCATAGGAAATCAGGTATGCCTACCTGTTTCCTCACCACTCCTGATTCATTCTGAAGCATGTGCATATAGACCAACTTTTTTGTCATTTAGCCTTTTCTTTTTATTAGATATATGTGCAGAAGAAATGCTAAACACTTCTCTCCTAGACTAATGTGATGCACTAGTCAATTTATGATTTCATCATCAACTTTCAGTAATGAGGAAAAACAGATGATAATTTCCCCCTTCTCTGTTAGTCACCTAGACCCCTAAAAGGTATTCTTTTAACACTTACTAGTTGGTAATGCTGGGAAAGTCACTTATGTTTTCTGAGCTTCTGGTTTCTTATCTGTAAAATGGGGCAAATAATATCTGTGGTATCTACGTCACAAGGTTATTGAGAGGACTGAATGACTATGAAAAATGGTTTGCAAACTAGAGTCCTATTTATGTCTAATCCATGTGAGCCATATCTCCTCCCTCACTTCCAAAGATGACTTGTGTCCTCATAGTTTGGTTACATATTCATTTTTTCAGTGTTTTGGGAGGGGATATTGGGATGGGTGAGAAATGATTCTGTAATGTCATGGGTTTGAGCCCCCATTGGTGTGCCTCCGGCCAACATTATTACTTAAGAATCATTTTAAATAGTCAGCCTTAAATAATTTTTAGAAAAAGGGTATTCACCAAGGTGAGGTACAATAAAAAAAATATTTGGTACAACACTTGAGACATACCCTCCCACAGATGGATATGGAGTCCAGGGGAAAGTAGGCTGAAGCTTAGAAATGGTTCATATATAAAGGTCTATGGTAATAGTTGAGTGAATACACAGACCAAATGACTGTTTGCTTTCTGAACCACTTTATTTCTACTGATCAAAAGACTCAGTCCTGGCCATGAGTAGCATCAGGGGATGACTGTCCCTGCTTCAAGGTCAGTCAAGCAGGGCTGGTGACCTTGAGTCTTGGGAGGCACATTTTTCCATTCAGAACACTGATTAGTGACAATTACCTTTTGGAGGAGGAAAAATAAAAGTTAAAAGGGACCTGAATGCTCCTTCCCTAACACTTAAAGACAAAAGGAAGCTTTGAACAATGGGTCAAGGGAGATGCATTTCCACCCTGATCTTAAAAACAAGGTACTGTCTAGCTGATGAGTGGTGGAAGTAAGGCTGGAAGCTTTGATGAGCCATCTCCTGCTTCCTGATATCTGACCCCTTAACAAATACGGGCAAATAGAAATCAGCAGGCCTCCCATCTAAATGGAGGCCAGCTATCTGAAAAAGATGCTTCGTTCTCAGGATATGGTTGAAATCCTGTTATGAATAAGGTTTACATCCTTGCCACTGAAATAATATTTTTGTACTTTGGAAATCAATGGTTAGAGAAAAAAAAATGGACAGGTCATCTCGTATGTAAACAACTTAACTTTGATGTCCTCTCTCTGGCCTTGTCTGGAGGCATGTAGCTTAATTGGATTGAATTTTTTTTCTTTCATCCTTATGTTCCTCATCCTCCACCACTCCCCATGGGGGGGTGCTGTCTTGATTATGATACTTATGAATTGCTCATAAAAGAATTGGACCAGTTGTTCTGTGTGTAGACAGTGCCCTCATTCTTTCAGAGTAGGTGAAAATCAGTACCTGTGTGACCCTTGGTGAGTCACTTGAATCTCCCGAAGCCATAGTTTCCTTATCTGTAATATGAGGGGATTAGACAAGTTGACTTTTGAGATTCCCTTCTAACTGTAGTTCTAGAATCTTATGATCCTAGGATTTTATAAAACTTTGCTTTAAAGTCCAACCAAGGGAGACTTGGCCAGGGAGGAGGCGAGGGACTGTGTTCTGTCAAGTTTTGCAAACTTGGAGAGGATTGGTAGGTTCTATGTTGTGAGCGGAACTTGGCTCTTTTGAGGTTCAGGTTCCGTTGGTTCTTGGCAAAACACAATTTCCTGGTTCATAAGAAAATAAGCACAAAAAGCGAACTCCGAAGGCTGCTCCAACTTCAAAGCATAGGAGGTGTGCTTCTCCAACGGTGTTCTGATGATTTTTAAATTCTAGCAACTGGGAGAGGACAGATTAAAATTACCCTTGAACTATGTTTGAGTTCAAAACTCCAAGGGCAGGGAAGCTGGCCAAAGACTGCAAATATTCTGGCCCAAAGAAATCTCTAGGAGATGGAGCCCCTAAAGCTCAAAGACATCTTTCAAAAGCTGCCCCTGTGCTGAGTTTGAGTCTAACTTTGACCAGTTTTCACAAAGACAAAAGGTCTTTGAAAAAAAAGTATCTTTAACACACACACACATACACATGAACATATATCAGTGTTTACAGAGCCTGGCAAATAGTAGGTGTTTAATAAATGCACACACATATGATACATGATTTAGTGGTCAAGCAACTTTTTGGTTGAATGTTATATTATGGGTGTGGACATTATACTTACTATTTTATTTTGTGTCAAATCAATCTTGGCAGCACTCTCTGCTTCTCTCTATCTTCCTTCTATCTTCCTATCTACCCACTTCTTCCCTCCATTTGCCGTACCCTCTCCTACCTCTCCTAAGAAATAACAGTAGTTAGAGGTTCTGGAATTAAAGTCAAAAAGTCTTATGTTTGTATCTTCTTCTTCCTGGCACTTAACTATCTGCCCTTCACCAGGAAAATCATCTCATCTCTCTTACCCTCCGTTTCCTTCTCTGTGAAATGGGGATAATAACCAGCTTCCACTTCACAGAGTTGTGAGAATGAGATAAGACATGTAAAGGGGTTTTGCGAATCTTAAAGCTTTCTATAAATACTAGTTATATAGTGGAATACTAGGTATCTAGGTGGTATGGTAAGGAGAATTGGGAAGACCTGAATTCAAATTCAGTCTTCAGTACTTCCTAGCTGCATAACCCTGGGCAAGTCACTTAATCCCTGCCTGCCTCAGTTTCTTCATCTGCAAAATGGGAATAATTGCACCTACCTCCCAGGATTGTTGTGGAGATATAATTAGATGTTTGTAAAGTATTTTTTGCAAACCTTTAAATGCTGCAACTGATGTTTGTCCTTTGTTCTTGAGGAGGAGGTGATGCCATGACAAGCATATGAACTGGCTTTGAGTGTGGGGGGTGCTGTGCTAAGTCACCAGTCTCTCTTTCTCCTCCAGAGCCATCTGGATCCAGTGACCAGATGGGAATCAGGACAACTGGAGATGGTCCTGGATGTGAGGCAGTCAGGGTTAAGTGACTTGCCCAAGGTCAAACAGGCTGAGGGCAAATTTGAACTCAGATCTTCCTGATTTTACAAACCTTAAAGTGCTAGGTATAGGCTGGCTATTATTTTATACAAATGTTAACTATTTAAAGACTTCAAATGTTTGTTTAAAAATTTAAATTCATAAAAAATATATAAAACCACATGTAAATTTCAAAGAAAAGCCTTAGGTTATTACCCTAAAAGATAACAATAGGCAAACTATTAACCTATTAACAATAAGTGGGAACTTGCTCACAATTACAAATTGTAACCTGTCTAGAATGTACTGATTAAATCCAAGAGAGTTAACCTCTCGGAAGCCGAGAGGTTAACACAATTAATTGTGAGTCACAGATCAATTTCAGAGGAAGAATTTGAATCCAAATCTCTCTATCTGCAAGTATAGTATTGTCTACTAGAAACTGACTACCTTTCAAGGCTAGAGAAAGTGAATTTATATGACTTCCAGATTACTACAACCAGACTGAGCTGGTTTTTCACATTAAATTTCAAATTAGTCCTAACAAACTTATATATGTTAAGATTCTATACAATTCCAATTCTTTACAAAATTAAACTTTTAAATATATATTAAAATCTATTTTTACTGATTCTCCATTTGTATACAACTTGAGTTTATGAAAAAATTCTAAAACTTCAAGTTCATATATACTTGAATAAGAAATTTCTGTATATAAAGACACCAAATCTATAGGCAAATGGCACGTTAAAAAGGGAGCTGGATTTGGAGAGAAAGGGTTGGGCTGTTAACTATTTTTTTTATACCATCAGTGGCAAATTTAAACTTCATAAGAGTAGGGGCTGTTTTGTTCCCATCTCATCTTCATATTCTCAGTATCTAGCACATATATATGTATATTAAATATTAAGTGCTCAGTGATTAGCCCTTTCTACTGCTGGATATCAGTTCATTGTTCTGTTATTCGCAAGTGTGGATCCTATAGGGTAAGAGTGAATTTTTAATTTTTGATTGATTTGAACCTATGGTACCTCTCCAGTAACTCGAGTTACCTTCATCCTCCAATAGAGAGTCCGTTGCTTGCTAGAAGCGTTGAAGTCTGATTATTTTTTAACCTGCTTTTTGAAGATAACTCCATCCATTTCTTCTTCAGTGACTTGTAGTAGAGTACCAGTTGATCTTAAAAAAATTTTTTTGGAATTTTACAATTTTCTCCCCAATCTCACTCCCCCCCCCACCTCCAGTCCTTACACTGGTACAAGTTACTCTTGTTTCTTGAAGGCTGTCCCATTTTAGTATAAACTGCAAAGCTGGAAAATCTTAAATTGAGGACTTGGAGATGGGTTGTATGTCTGTCGCTATAGTTATGTCTTGGGTAACTCTTCACCGGTTTGTTTGGAGTGAGATAAATATTTTTCGGCTTTCAATGTCCATTTAGTAGTTACGTGATCCTCATTGATTGAGGGTCATCAATACCCAAGGAATTACAAATTCTTGAAGGGTCTGAGTATGGAAGTATGTTGGTGAATAATAGGAGGAGGATTAAGATCACTTTACCTCATCTACCTGAGGCTATGGCTGTTTTAGCAATAGATTATATTTTAGTATAAGAATGAATGGGGTTTAAAAAAATAAAAAAATAAAAAATAAAAAAGTAAAACCACAAGAGTGGGGGAAAATGTGAACAGGGACCAAGACACAGGGCAATTTAATTCAGCAAGCATTTATCCAGTACCCATTATATACGTACAGAGCCAGCTTGGTAGGGTGGACAGAGTATTGATCTTGGAGTCAGAAAGGTTAAGGGTCAAATGCTTCTACCACTTAGCAGCTTCTTTTTGCTCTGGACAACTTCCTAGGGTTTCTCTATGAGGTCCGAGATGGGCCACACATTTTTTGGAGTTGTGGATTATGTGCATATCTGTTCATTTAACAAACATTAATTCAGTTCCTACTAAGTGCAGACTCATCAATTTGACAACTATTTATTATCTGGCATGAGGTTCCTGGAAGGTAGATCACATCAATGAATAGTAAGCTTTCCTTTACACCGAGGTAGGCAAGAAGACTCTACTGGGTTGAGAGGAACAAGGCTTTGGATTTAGAGTCAGAGGATTCAAGGGATTGCTCAGCATGCTGGGGCTGCCACTTACTATCAGGGTGACCTTGGGCAAATAACTTACTTTCTCTAAGGCTCACTTTCCTTATCTGTAAAAGCAAAATGAATGGATTGACTTTGGGGAAGTCACCCCGTGGGTCTCAGTTCCTTATCTATAAAATGAGTAGTTTGAACTACATTTTTTTAAAAATTTATTTTTATTTAAGGTGACAGGGTTAAGTGACTTGCCCAAGGTCACACAGCTAGGTATTTATTAAGTGTTTGAGGTCGGATTTGAACTCAGGTCCTTCTGACTCCAGGGTTGGTGCTTTATCCACTGCACTACCTAGCTACCCCTTTGAACTATATTTCTTCCTAAGGTCCCTTCTAGCTCTGAGTTTAGAATCCTATAGAATATTCATAAGACTCAACCTTATTGTTGGGCATCTTGATTTCCTTTCCCTTTCCCTTTCCCTTTCCCTTTCCCTTCCCCTTCCCCTTCCCCTTCCCCTTCCCCTTCCCCTTCCCCTTCCCCTTCCCCTTCCCCTTCCCCTTCCCCTTCCCCTTCCCCTTCCCCTTCCCCTTCCCCTTCCCCTTCCCCTTCCCCTTCCCCTTCCCCTTCCCCTTCCCCTTCCCCTTCCCCTTCCCCTTCCCCTTCCCCTTCCCCTTCCCCTTTCCCTTTCCCTTTCCCTTTCCCCTTCCCCTTCCCCTTCCCCCTTCCCCTTCGCCTTCGCCTTCGCCTTCCCCTTCCCCTTCCCCTTTCCCTTTCCCTTTCCCTTTCCCTTCCCCTTTCCCTTCCTTTCCCTTCCTTTCCTCTCTCTCTCTCCCCCCCCTTCCTTCCTTCCTTCCTTCCTTCCTTCCTTCCTTCCTTCCTTCCTTCCTTCCTTCCTTCCTTCCTTCCTCAAGGCAATGGGGTTAAGTTGACTTGCCCAAGGTCACACACGTAGATAATTATTAAATATCTGAGGCCAGATTTGAAATCAGATCCTCCTGACTCCAGGGTCAGTACTCTATCCACTGCACCACTTAGCTGCCCCCCCCCATTGCACACCTTTCTTGAACTGTTGACCCAGATGATCTGTGATTGGTAGGATGTAATATAATAAAATAAGAAAGAATTTTAGAGGAGGAGGAGGAGGAGGAAGAGAAGAGTTCTTACCTGATCCGAGGTCCTATATGATTTAATTGAGGCAGCTAGATAAGAATGAGAATGAGAACTAACAGGCACAAACATACAAGCCTTTGGTATCCTTGGGGTGGTCTAATGTGTAAGAGGACTAAACAGTGTCCTTCAAGTTAAGCTGTGAGGGCACCTCCCCCATAGCCTGAGAATGCATGGCATCAATCAGCCTTTATAGGTTGATGTGTCAAAGGATCCCTCAAAATGTAAATCTGCTACTTGGGAGGTAAGGTGTTTGGCAAAAAGGAGAATGGGGGAGATCTGACTACTGAAAAGAAACTTTTGCTTCCTCCTAACTTTGCTTGATTCTATCCCTGGGCAATTTATCCTGGGACCAAAACATTCATCACCAGTATGGTTATTTAAGATATTATTAATCATTTTTTTGGTTTTTCATTTCCTTTGGGGGTTTATTTTCTTCAGACATAAAGTAGAAGCAAAGGAAACGGTTTTTGGCAGGCACTTAAAGGGAAGGGTATTAACAAATACAAAATGAGGAAGGCATGGTGAGACAGCAGTATGTGTGAAAAAAATTTAGGCATTTTAGGGGATTTCAAGATTAATATGAGTCAATAGTGAGATATGGCAGCTCCCCTTAATCCGCCCTCCCCATCTATAAAGCAGATTTGGGATTGCAATAAGAGAGGCATAGTATCAGAAGGAATGGTGTCTTCTTTCCTGGCCAGCGCATAGACTGTGTTCAGATCTGAATACTATATTTTCAGGAGGATATTGATAAAACTGGATAAAATCCAGAAGAGTGTGACCAGAGTGGGGAAGGGTCTTGATTGTTGTTCTGATATTTTCAGCCATGGTGATCAGCTCTTTTTGATTGGAGTACAAATTAAATGAAGCATAATGGGAGATGAGACAATCTGGTGAGATTGCAGCAGATAGGTGAACTGGTGAGGTCTTAGCTGGATATGAAAAAGAAGGTTTTGAACATTAGACCAAGCATTTACAGCTTAAGACAGAGAATTGCACTATGATTGGACACTGTCCAGTAACATAATGGCTCTTTGTTCTCTAATTCAGATTATATTAGGGAACAATTGACCTAGAAAATACATTTTCATGGGCAGATAAAGAATACTAGCAAGGTGGTATTCCATAGTGGTATGATAAAAAGAACATCAGAGGACATAAGTTCAAATCCCATCTATTTTTTAACCATCTTTTTGTCTTTGGGAAAGTCGCTTGACCACCCTCTAAAATGAGGAAATTGGACAATGATCTTGTGTTCCATTCTTTAGATGTTGCTAAGTGGGGGAAAACTTACACTTTGGCTAAATCTACAGAATGGTCGGGGCAGCTGAATTCATGTTATTTATATAGCCCTAGACTTCATTTAACTTCAGAACTTCAATAGATCTGGAATCTCATTGATCCCCTACCAAAAAAGCAGTCGGTCATCAATGTCTGACTGTCCTCCATTGGGAGAGAGTCCACCCAATAGCTTGGAAGCCTTGACATTGCATATAGGTCATTGGGGCCCAAAGGCTGCTTATTGGTTCCATGTCTGACTTAACTTCTTCCCTGCTCATATATCTCTCTGGTTACTTTTATATCATCCTCCCCATGCAATTCTTGGTTGGTAATGTGTTGTCCCTATCCATAGCTCCTTTGGGTCACCCTCTGTTTTACTACTTCTTAGACTGTTGTATTCCAAGACTTACAACATGTACCAGACAAGTTTATTATGGGCTTAAAAAAAAGACTTTTATGTGTTTTCCAGAGAACCCAATGGTTACACTTTCTTTCCATGGAAAAATACATTCTGATACCTGAGTCTGATATGTTGGAAAGAACCTTATCTTTGGAGTCAGAGAATCTGGGTTTAAATTTCACTTAAGATGCAGTTTTCTCAATTGTAAAGTGACGGCATTGGACTAGATAAATTTGGAACTGTACATACACCTACCATCTTATTACATCCAAGCCAACTCTGGAAATGTAGCTTATTTTCAATTTGTGTGTGTGTGTGTGGGGGCGGCTGACTTTATTTTTTTAGTTTTCATCATTGGTTCAAAAGAGCAAATGAAGTGAGTGGTTTTTAAAAAGATTAATGTCTATTTTTAATTATTTCATCCTTTTTATCTTAAAGAGAGAGTTTTTTCCTAGAAGCATCTATATAATGGTAAGTTCTCCCTTTCCCTTTCTCCCTCAGTCTCCTTTTTTCCCTTTTTCCCCTTCTTGAAAGCATCTATGGACTTTGGTAGGTAATTTAAAAATTGGTGGGTTGTGTTTTACCTGCTTAAATTGAAAAAAGAAATGATTAACTGAAACAAGACTGCACATTACTCAGATTTAATTATGTTTGCAATACATCACAGGGTGATATGGGGGAGTTTTCTGCCTCTCGCTTTCCATCATCCATTGCTCATAGCATATGGCCCGACTCAAATAGTTTTGATTCAAAGCCCCCAGTAGCATATGGCAAAAAAAAAAAACAAAACCCGCCCCTGAAGTCAAATTGAAAGTAAAGGCCAGTCTCCAGCCCCCTAGGACCCTCCATCTCCTGCCAGCCAGCAAGACTAGAATCTGAATTGGTGTCAGCCTTTCACTCATCACGAAGATTTTACATTTGTTTTGGGACTCTGGTGCATGAGGGTCTGGATGTAAAAGTCAGAAGAGATATGGCTTTTGTAATGTCTGCAGAGATTCTCGTGTCGATAAGGTCAGCAGAAAGTTAATAGATTTTTATCTTCTCATCACTCGAACTTAATATAGTGCAACTGTTTAGTGGAGGCTAGGATGGGGTGGAGTAGGGGATGGGGAGAGAGTGTCTCACCATTATTTTATAGGATGTTTCAGATTGGAGGAAAAAATTGCCAACTTGGTTCTGGCTTTTTTTCCCCTCAAAGTTAGAATCAATTATTCAAATTTAAATAATGAAACATTTGGATAAAAACATATGGTTAAAATGCTGTAGAGCAATTCTGACTAAACAATTAAAACCAGATTGAGTAGAACATGACTTTCCTTCTGTGCTAGTTATGTGATTACACAAAAGGAGGAAAAACACGTGTTTATAGCTTTTCAGAGGAATGAAAGCCAGTGTGCCTTCAATGAGTCCAAGCAGATTCAAAGAATCTTGATACAATTGCAGAGGGAAGTTTTACTTCTTCCATCAGACTGTAAATGATTTTGGTGTCTCTTCCTCCAGAGTACAGAGTTCAGGGGGTGCTGATGGAAGTGGGGAAGGGGCAAGGGTACTACTAAGGATCATCTTTTAGGAGAGCTTGGGGAATTTGGCAAGGGAAAAAAACCCTAAAAAACCAGTAGGCTTCCAACAAATACTACCATCTAAAAAAAAAATCACAGATGACGAGCCCCATAAGCATTTTTGGGGAGGCTCCAACCAAGAGCCAGGATTGGCTGGCATCATGGTTTTTCCAACCTGCGGATGCCCATTGTGGTGCCTTAAATGTGAACAGAATCCATGAAGGGACAACGTTGGGTCAGCTTGACTGGTAGGCCTCAGCGATCAAACATGTCACACCTGTCTTGGCCACTAGTGCAGGTGTTCTAGGTCAGCTCTCCCTGTGGTTATCAATCGCTGACAGTTGACAGTTTAATTTTACACCACAAGCACCTCATTACTTGTGTAGGCACTTGGAGAACATGTGGGCACTGGATTGGATCAGTGATCAATGACAAAGGTTGCACGGGGTACAAGTGGTAGCCGTAAAAATGAAGGTCTCCGTGCATGAGTTGGCAGTGGTAGGGATACATGACAGGGGGGGTTTAACTGACAAACAGTCTGTCAGGTTGAAAAGAATGGAGATTTGCCAGAGAGCTAGCTGTAGATTAGAGTGCAGAGCTCCTGATTTGGAATGGGGGGAGGAGGACGAGAAGGAGGGGGAAAAAAAACAACTCGAACCACCCATCCCAAGCCGAATCTTCCTTTCTTGAAAGTGTTAAAGAAATTTCAGTGTTTTCTCCTTATAGGTGTCTGTGACATGCCATGATCACATTCAGGTGCCCAGCAATTTAGGACTGGTAGGAAGCAGAGATGCCCTCTTGGAAAGATGTACAGATGAGTTCTTGGACTTCACCAAACCAGAACCCAAGTTGCTGTTTTTGATAGCGGGGTGGCTCGTCCAATATGATAACTCAATGAACAGAAAGTCTTATTGGAAAGTCTTTTTTCTTATCAATACAACAAGTTTATGGTTAATTTCTCCAAAAACAGATTTTTTTTTTCAGAAGGAAGGAAGGAAACATTCTTTCAAAACAGCTTTTAAAGTGGTATTTTAATCAATTCCTTACAACTCTGCCTCCTTCCCTCTCCACCTTCACCCAAGGGAGTGTCTGACATTCTTTGCTTTATACAATCTATCAGTCAATATTGTCATTTGCTCATTGACTTTTAAGAAGAAAGTCACATGGTGTGAATTTTGTATGTTTTTATTGCGTGTAAACTTGTTGGATTGTGTTAAGAAAACCTTTGTCCATCTACTACAGGAAGTCTTTCCTGGTCCCCCTATTTGCTAGTGTTTTCTGCTTTCTCTCCAAGTTGAGTTGCACATATCTATCTGTCTAGATGCATTTTTTTCACCCAACAGGGCAAGCTCCTTCAGGGCAGGGACTGATTTTTTTTTTTTGTCTTTGTCTTTATATTCCCAGTGTTTAGTATGGTGCTTTGCCTTCAGTGCTTAATGGATTGGACTGAAGAAACATAAACTTCATGGAAAGCAGATATAGTTTTAGGAGATATCACAATGACTGGATGACTGTTAGCTAGGATGACATCCAACTTAATTCCTCGTTACCCAATAACACTACATTTTTTTTCTTTGTCTTATTGCTCCCTACCTTCTCTGGTTGCAGTAGAAACAATGGTGGAGAGACCTTGATACTTACTTGGATGACCTTCATCAAATCACTTCATATCTCTGAGCCAGGCTTTATCATTTGGTTTTGTTATCAAACTAGATAGTTCAGTGGCACAATGGGTAAGAATACTGGGCTCGGACTAGGTTAGAGCCGAGTTCAAATGCAGCCTAGAATACTTAATAACTGTGTGACCTTGGAGAAGGCAGGTTACCTTTGTTTGCCCCAGTTTCCTCAGATTTAAAATAGAAATAATAATAATGCCTATTTGATGTAGTGTTGAAGATCTATTATGATAACAAATGAAGAAAAAACGAGAGCTATTCAGTGTTTTGCAAACCTTAAAGCTATCTCTAAATACTAGTTATGATTTTTTTGTAAAATGAAGATGACTATAATTATTCCTGAGGCTATTGAAAATTTATAAACCTTAACAATTTTTTTAGGTTTTTTTTTTGCAAGGAAATGCAGGTAAGTGGTTTGCCCAAGGCCACACAGCTACGTAATTAGAAAGTGTCTGAGGTCAGATTTGAACTCCAGGGCGGACGCTCTACCCACTGCTCCACCTACCTGCCCCAACCTTAACAATTTCAAAGACTTTTTATAATACAGGACTTCCCAATATTAGAGCTGTGCCTAAATGGAAGGCATGATCTCTGGAAGTGACAAGTTTCCTGGTATTAGAGATCTTTCAGAAATGGTTATGGTGGACCCACTTGTTAGGAATATTGTCAAAGGGATTACAATTTCAGGTCCTTCTCAGAACTCTGAGCCCTTCCAGCACTGGAATTCTTTGGTTAGTGTTCAATATGTAGACACGCCTTCAAAATCTTTTACCCATATTCCTGTCTGGATGGTATTCAATTTAGCAATTATTCATTAAATCTACTATATTCAAATTCTTGTATTTCTGCAGACTGTCATTCTTGAGTGTGTATTTTTGTACTTATCCTTGCTAAACCTTTTAAATGTATAATCATTTTCAATTCCAATTGTATCTTCTAAAGTGCAGCCAATCAATCTGTGTGTATGTGCATTGATATGAAGTTAATGGCAATATAAATTTAAAAGAGCCCCCAATGATTTTAAAGTGTGTGTGTGTGTGTGTATTTGTGTTTAATAGCTTCTTGGAACTATTTGTCCAATTATTTCTAGTCTTTGCTTAAGAATTGCATTCTTTTGCTGTTTGCCACTAGAATGAAGGCAGGAATTATTTCTGCATCTCTTTGTATCCCTACTACTTGAATACAGTGCCTCCCTAGTAGGCACTTAAGAAATGCAAATTAGGGGCTAGGGAGATTTTGGCTAAATGCTTATGAATGGTGTGTTTGAGTTGTGGACTTGAGACTTTAGACACCAATTATATTGAGCAAAAGGGACCAGAAAGCTCCTAAGTCACTAGGGAGGTTAAGAATTTTTTTTGTCCTAGTCAAATTTTCATCTTAATAATATTTTATTTTTTCCAATTACATGTAAAGATCGTTTTCGACATTCATTTTTGTAAGATTTTGAGCTGTAATCTAGCCTTAGACATTGAATAATTTACCTAGCTTGGGCAAGTCAATAAACCCCATTGCCTTCAATGAATAAAACTTAAAAATAAAAAAATGATTTTGAGTTTCAATTTTTTTCTCCCCCCTTCCCTTCCCACCTTTATCCCTGAGACAGCAAGCAATCTGATATAGGTGATACATGTATAATCAGGTTAAATATATTTACATATTGGTCATGTTGTGAAAGAAGAAATAGGACAAAAGAAGAGTCACAAAAACCCAGACAACTGAAAATAGTATGCTTCAATCTGCATTCAGTCCCCATAATTCTTTCCTGCAATGTGAATGGTATTTTCCATTAAAAGTCTTTTAGAATTATCTTTGATCATTGAACTACTGAGAAGAGCTAAGTCTATCATAGTTGATCATCACACAGTGTTGTTTCTGTGTACAATGTTCTCTGCTTCTGCTCACTTCACCTGAATCAGTTCATGTAAATCTTTCCAGGTTTTTCTGAACCCCACCTGCTCATCATTTCTTACAGAACAATAGTATTCCATCACATTCATTTTCTACAACTTGTTCAGTCATTCCCCAGTTGATGGGCATTCCCCTCAATTTCCAATTCTTTGCAATGAGGTTAAGAATAAAGACCTGATCCTTCTATTGATTTCATCCAAGAACTTTGCCTTTATTCCTTGGGTAATCGGCTGCTGGTTGGCTTCTACCAGCAGATGTCACTGTAGACAGGTGTAGCTTTATGTAAGATTCCATAGGGTTATCTAGGATGGTGTTATCAAATTTTATGTTTTATTAGATTGCTATTTAGGTTGTTAATTTTTTTCCAATTGAATTTTATTCTGGTTCCCACCCTTGGGAGTCTTGCAGGAGCATGTGACCATCAGTTTGACCATCAGATCATGGAGGAGGGCATGCTAACCCCGGCCTTTGCTAGGACAGTCTTTTTTAATGTGAAGGTTGCCTCCTTTCCCCTGAGTGTTTATGAAATAGAATACCTTGAAAATGTGTTTAGCTGATTTATTAGTGGAGAAGAAATGATCCTGAAGAGAGATTGTTGTCACAAAGATCAATGTCTACCAGTTCATCCCTAGTCTTCCTTTTTATCACCCTCCTTGGAAGATAGGACCACACTTCCAGGCTGAATGGGGTGGAGAGGATGGTGATGGCGATGGTGGTAACAACAACAATGATAATAATTGTCAACAAAATAGTGGTGATGGCTGACATTTATATAGAAATTTAAAGTTTGCATAGCACTTTACATAGTGATATCTTCATGAAAATTCTTTGAGATTAGTGCTATTATTAACTTAATTTTACAGATGAGGAAGCTGAGGTGCTGTACTAAAGGCTGGAGATAAAAATATAAATACTGCCCTAAAGAGGCCTGATTCTAATGGGGAAAGCAACAACCCAAAAAGGAGCTGAAAAGGAGGGGAGGGGGAAGGAAAAGAAATGAAAGTATCCACCATAGGGACAAGGTTTTGAAGTCTAGAAGCCAGGAATAGGGCCATAAAGGGAATGAAGAGCAACCTGGTCCTCTCCCTTCCCCCCTTGCCTTCTCCTTCCCCATTAAATAGCAGACCCCTAAGAAATATATCAATGGGAGAAAGGGTTGGGCTTTCCAGAGGGATATTCAAGATTGAGAAGATCACACCGATAGTTAGATGTTCCAGGAGAGAGAGAGAGAGAGAGAGAGAGAGAGAGAGAGAGAGAGAGAATGAAGCAGAAGTGAAGTGGAGAAGCCTAGAACACATCTAGGAGGGGAAGGTACATGGAAGGTTATGGCTCGTTCTGGGGAAAAGTAAAGGCTTAGCTAGGCCTGGGGGGGGGTATGACAGAGCAGTGGGTTGACCTTGCCAGTCACTCAATGACTTTACCTCATTGACCACAAAAGTGTTCTTTTAAAAGGAAAATGCTAGGCATATGTATTGGTATGAAATGCATCTGATGGGTGAGTTTCAAGTCCTTGCTGCTGATGACGGGGATGTTCTCGATATTGATGTCACTGAATTTTATAAAGGACTAGATGTAGCCATCGGTCCTGGGACTGATCTGAGGAGAGGAGCAGATTGCTGTCTTATGACAGACCATTCCATGCATTCAGGAGACTTGACCATTCTTCCAAACCTTCAGATCCCATGATCCTCAATGAGGGATCAGAAAGATTTGCTTTTTCTGTTGGATAATTATGCAAGTTTTGGGGAGTCTTTTGTATAAATCCTGCCTGACATGGGATTTCTGACAAATTCTCATTGCTTCTTCTTGTGGATGAATCTATGAAAGGGAGTAATAAAAAATAAGCCTAAATACATGAGATCCACCAGTGCATTTTTTCAACCATTGCTTTGAGATCCTTCTACTATCTATTTTTTAATGTCCCCATTTTGTTCTCAATGAGGAAATTGGACAAATGATGATGAAGATAGGTGGATTTGGACATGGTAGATTGGCCAATTAGATTGAAAAGACATTTATTTAGAAGATTATCATTGAAGAGATCATGCGTGGAACTTCAAATTTAATAATTTAATAAACTTGGAAAGGTAATATAAGGTAGCAAGTATTTATTAGGCACCTACTGGGAAAAGTGTTCTATAAATATTTTAATTGAATAAGGACATGGATGATCTTTTAAAAAATCAAATTCCTAGATGTAATCTAAGGTCACATTATTTTTCCTCTTGGCTACACTGCTATTACCTACATCAGCAGATATTTTTCAAACTATTCCTTAACATTCCCTTCCCCATTTTGTAGTTTTTGAAGTTGATTTTTTGAACTCAAGTATTAAATTTGCATTTGGGGTAGAGATAAAGACTGAAATTTCTTTTTCTTTCTTTCTTTCTTTTTTTTCTTTCTTTCTTTTTTTTTTTTTTTTAGGTTTTTGCAAGGAAATGGGGTTAAATGGCTTGCCCAAGTTCACACAGCTAGGTAATTATTAAGTGTCTGAGACCAGATTTGAACTTAGGCCTTCCTGATTCCAGGGCCTGTGCTCTATCCACTGCGCCACCTAGCCGCCCCAAGATTGGAATTTCTTTTTTTTTTTAAGACTGGAATTTCTTGAGAAAATTTGACTTATGGTCTTCCCACAGAGTTGTGAGAGACAGCTGATATCTTGGAAGGCAAAGTTGGAAATAAAAAAGATTTTCACCAGTGAGAATTCTGGGTCAAAATGAAAAAGGTGGAATTCAATTGGAATAAATACAAAGTAATCAGCTCAAATGAATAGAGGACTGATACAGTTAGTTTGAAGGGGGATTTAAAGCCAGGTTTTTCCTGATTTTTGAGTCCAGGATCCTGCTCACTTTCATGCCCCGTCTCTCAGTTGTCTTGGCTTTTTTATATTTGTCACAAATTATAGAGTCACAGAATTTGAGAGTTAGAAAGGATTCCAGTAGCCAACTAGGCAAACACATACACTAAAACAATCCCCACAATAACATCTGACAGGTGATCGAGTACCATCCAGAATACACATAAACACCTGCTGATGTCCATCATTTTCCTCTTCCACCTCTGGCTTGCATAGGGCTGGCAATTGTGTTGTCCTGGGCCATTGGGTTTTTTTTAAGGTTTTTTGCAAGGCAAATGGGGTTAAGTGGCTTGCCCAAGGTTACACAGCTAGGTAATTTAAGTGTCTGAGGTCGTATTTGAACTCAGATACTCCTGACTCCAGGGCCAGTGCTCTATCCACTGTGCCACCTAGCCACCCTTTTTTCTAATTTTTCTGTCATTTTTGTTAAGCTGACTAAGGAAGATGGTGATTGGCTTATAGTAGGCATTTACAATTAACTCACTCATTTGGACATGAAGGGCTTCTCCTCCCTCTGTCACTAGTCCTGGCTCAGTTATTTAATTTGTTAAAAATATGTTTTTACTGAGGACAGGGTCATCCCATTAATCTGAAATTCTCTCTGCAATTGTTGGATTCTGGGACAATGGGTAAAATGCCACAATGAGATTAAACATGGCTAGAACATTTGGGGTAAAGTTCAGTTAACATTTCACAGAGCAATCTTGAGAGCATGCATGGTAGGAGAACTGTTTTCTGAAAATCATTTCAACCTCTCTTTGCCCACTTCCTTTAAAGACTTTTCTTTCCAACATGTCAAAGATGAACTCAAGAGGTATGTTCATTAACCTAAGTCACCAAATAGTATTTTTCCTTCTGTTACTCTAATCATGGGCCACTGGGTGTCATGGTGGATAGAGCCCCTGACTGGGGAGGCAGGAAGATCTGACTGACAATTATGTCTCAGCCATTAATGAGCTGTGTAACCTGGGAAAGTTGCTTTAGATCTCTGTGTCTTGGTTTACTCATTGTGAAGATAATATCAGCAGCTACCTCACAGGGTTGTGTGAGGATCTTGTGAAATGATGTCAATAAAATTAGGAACCTTAAGGCAATATCAAGTGTCCCAAAGGTCTTAATGTGGTTTTAAGTTTTGAAAAGTAGTTTTATTTTATTTAGGTTAATAATAATAAAATATGATTATAGAATATATTGCTATAGAATATGTTTCATTCTATAACTATATGATTATATCACTAAAGATATTATATGACTATATTAGCTATATTGCTATAGAATATATCGTAATAGCTATTAAAATTTAAAGCTATACTTACTTTTGGACATCCTGGATAAATGCTAGCTATTCTTATTCTTACTCTGCTTATTCTTAGCTAGTTGATAGAGATGAATCAAAGTTCCTTTGGTTTTATGGGAGTACGACCTCCATTACTTCAGAGGGGAATCCTCTCCTGGGATGATCTAAGAGAAAGGATCACGATACTGTGAGTTAGCTAAAGACCAATATAGCTTCTCAAAGATTTGACATTAGGATTATTAAAAGTTTTTTTTCTTAATATTTTAAAAAAAGTGAGTGGGGTGGAAGACTTTATTCTATTTCCAGTCACTTTTCTGGTTCTATTTACTTCACTTTGCATCAGTTCATATAAATCTTTATGTCTTTCTCTCAATTTATCTGCTCGAGTCACTTGAGTTCTACCCTTGACTCCAGTTTATCACTGATTCGGGTCAGAAATCTCTTGACCCAAGCAAATGAACTAAACTTCCTTTTGTAGCTGAAAGGTCAAGATTGTCTCACAGCTCTGAAAGCTATCTAGTTGACATATATGCTTCAATATCTCTTTGAAACTCTCCATCTATCTCCTAATCTTTTGATGAAATTGGTTTATTTAAAATACCAGTATTTTAAAATGATGACTTTTATATTGAAATTGACTTTTTCTGCCTCCATAAACTGTGAGAATACTGTTCATTCCTAGTTTTCCCCATAGATGTATATAAACAAACAAAAAAAGTATATGGTGTTTGAAATAAGCTATGGGTTCACTAAAGTTTTTTCCCCCCACAGATGTATATAAACAAGTGTATAGTGTTTGAAATATGCCTTGGGTTTAATAAAGCTTTGTTTTCCCCATAGATGTATATAAACAAGTACATAGTGTTTGAAATATGTCATGGGTTCAATAAAGTTTTGTGGGCTGGCCTGGGAACTAGGCTGCCATTTGTAATATTGGTTTTATGGGACCAAATGTTCTGATTTCCAAATAATGTCTTTAAACTATTTTTGATTTTTAAAAAGTAAATTTTATTTTATTTTCACAAATCCACTTTCTTTCCCTCCCACCTCCTCCCCACTGAGAAAGTTAAAAAACAACCCTTTTTAAATCATATGTATAGAGAAGAAAAATAAATTCCAGTTATTCTGTTTTTAATTGTTAAAATTAAATCAAATTTTATTGGCTTAACAATTGGAGCGTAATTTCTTTGTAAATTAGGGATTCTACCTATATGACTCTTCTCCTGTGTTCAAAAAAGTCACATAGCTTTGTAAACTATTTTTTACAAAGCTATGTGATTTTTTAATATCACTTTGTGAGGACATAATAAATGTTTTTTGAATTTATCTAAATGTTTATCTATACTTTCCCTAAGAAAAGGACTCTGGATAAAATAGCCCACCTGAGATCCTGTGAGAGTTCCCTGTCCTATCCAAGAAATAGTGACTTTTTTGAACACAGGTGAAGAGTCATATAGGTAGACCCCCTAATTTACAAAGGAATTACGCTCCAATTGTTAAGCCAATAAAATTTGATTTAATTTTAAAAATTAAAACCAAAAAAATCAGAATTTATTTTTCTTCACTATACATATGATTTAAAAAGGGTTGATTTTTTTTAACTTTCTCAGTGAGGAGGAGGTGGGAGGGAAAGAAAGTGCATTTGTGAAGCTTTAGGAGTACAGAGAAAGACGGGAGACAATTTCTGTCTCCAAGTCTGATGGGGTGGGTTGATATACAAATAATGATATATAGATGGATAAATTGGAGACAATCACAAAGGAAAGGCACTAACATGAAGAGTGGACTGGAAAAGGTCTTCTGTAGAAAGTCAAGTTTGAAGGAAGCCAGGTAAATCAGGAGCCTGAGAGGAAGGGGGCATTCCAGTCAGGGGTAATAGCCAAGGAAAATGCCTGGAGCCTGGCACTAGATTGTTTTGTTTGAGGAACATCCAGGAGAAGATCATTAGTTGGTATATTAAAACCAATGGTTTTTCTGTAAACTTTGTCTCAAAATAGGAGAGATGTCTTAGAATATCTCCGGGACTCTGGAAAGAATGCTGCTCTTTGGGTCTGAAAATCTGAAGATTCAAACACTACCTCTTGTCCCACTTGGGATTGGTCCTAGGTGACAGGTTTGATCAACATATTAGGCTCATCTCTTACTATACAGATAAGCAAACTGAGTCCAGGAGGAGCTGGAAATGTCTTGAACAAGACCATGACATCAGGGAGGTGATACCAAACATGCAATTAGGTTGGATTTAAATGAGGGGGGGTTGTGCAAAGCCACCAGCCTCACTGGCTCTTCCAGAACCATCTGGATCCAGGAACCAGATGTGGATCAGAATGACTGGAGATGGTTCTGGATGCAGAGGTTCTCTCTAGTTTTTTGTTTTTTTTTTGCAAGGCAACGGGGTTAAGTGGCTTGCCCAAGGCCACACAGATAGGTAATTATTAAGAGTCTGAGACCGGATTTGAACCCAGGTACTCCTGACTCCAGGGCCGGTGCTTTTATCCAGTGCACCACCTAGCCGCCCCTAGAGGTTCTCTCTAGTGGATCACCAAGTGTATGGAATTTATCAATTGGTGATAGGAGTTCTCACATTTTTAGTTTCCTGTTGATAGAACCATAGCTCCCTTGTGTATTTACTTTTTCACATAATAAGGCTTTTCCTAACTTCCTACCTGTATGATCCTGGCCATGAGGTTTAACTTTTCTTATTTTTAAAATAGTGATAACATTATTTTTACTATCTCTG
Source organism: Macrotis lagotis (assembly GCF_037893015.1). Classification (NCBI taxonomy): domain Eukaryota; kingdom Metazoa; phylum Chordata; class Mammalia; order Peramelemorphia; family Peramelidae; genus Macrotis; species Macrotis lagotis. The sequence continues at coordinate 29,946,507 of NC_133663.1, read as the reverse complement.
TCCTGGAGATAGTATCTTGAGGATCTTTTACCAGTGCTAAAGAGGTATAAAAATGTAAACTTCTATCATCATTGAAATAATATTTATTTCCCTATACTTATTTGCTAGCTTAGAGTTTGAGGTTTAGTTAAGACTTTGGTTTTACCAAGTTCACTTAATTGTGTTGTGTGAACTTGGGTAAATCACGTGATAGTCACCAACAATAACAGATTGTTTTAAGGTTTGCAGAGTGCTTTACAACAAATATATTATTTGATCTTCCAACAACCCAGGGAGGTAGGTGCTATTACCTCTACTTTGTCAGTGTTGAAATAGGCTGAGATGATTCCATGACTTTGCTCAGGGTCTTGTAGCTAAGGGGGGGTGGGGTTTGAGGCTAGTTTTGATTTTAGATTTTTCCTGTTCCTGAGTCTAGCATTACTTTTCTCCAGCTTAAGTTGAGATGATGAATAGAATGTTGGCAAGACCTGAATTCAAATCCTAATGTTGCCATTTAGTAACTGGGTGACCATAGATGGGTCACTTGATTTATTTGAGTTTCAAATTTCCTCATCTTTTAAATGAAGTTAATGATACCGGTGGCATCTGCCCAACAGCAGTATTGTGAGGTTCACATGTAAATATTTATAGTTAATAATAGTTAATATTAATTTAATATTTAATTAAAATAATTAAAATTTAATAAGTTGATGCTAATTTAATATTTAAATTAATGCTATATTAAATGTAAAATTTAATAAACATTTAATTTTGCAGGGAGCTATAAAGGACCTTATAAATTAAAACAAATTCTATAAGAATGAATGAGGCAGCTAGGTGACACAGTGAATAGAGGCCTGGATTGGAATCAGAGATTCCTCTTCCTGAGATCAAATTTGATCTCTGACACTTATTAGTTGTGTGACCCTGGGCAAGTCACTTCACCCTCAGTTTGCCTCAGTTTCTTTATCTGTGAAATGAACTGGAGAAGGAAATGGAGAATCTCTGCCAAGACAACTCCTTTGTGATGTCATAAAGAGTTAGGCATGACTGAATGACAAAAATGAATGAATGAAGAACCCATTTAATAAGCACTTACTTTGGGCCAGGAACTAACATTAACTTATTTGATTACTCATTACTAACTTAACTACCTTATTTGGTTGTTTATATTAACTTAACTGACTAACTTGGTTAGTTATTTCTAACTTAACTGACTTACTCAGTTACTTATATTAATTTTGCTAACTTTCTTGATTACTTATACTAACTTAACTAACTTACCCAGTTACTGTTAACTGACTTACTGGGTCCTTACTACTAACTTAAGTGAAATACTCAGTTACTTGTACTAATTTAACTAACTTTCTTGATTACTTATACTAACTTAACTAACTTAATTGGTTACTTATACTTGACTTACTTGGTTATTATACTAACTTACTTGGTTACTTATACTAACTTAACTAACTTACCTGGTTACTATTAACTGAAATACTGAATTCTTACTACTAACCTAACTGAAATACTCAGTTACTTATACTAATTTAACTAACTTTCTTGATTACTTATACTAACAACTAACTTACCTTAGGTTATTTATACTAACTTAACTAACAGTTACTATTAACTGATTTACCTAGTTAGTTACTACTAATTTAGCTGACTTACTCAGTTACCTATACTAATTTAACTAACTTTCTTGATTACTTATACTAACTTAACTTCACTGATTTACTTGGTTACCTATGCTAACTTAACTAACTTACTCAGTTACTATTAACTGATTTACTACTAACTTACTTGCCTTCAGTTTGCTTACCTAGAAAATTCAGAAGTTGGACTCCAAGGTCCTTTTCCACCCTAGTTAATATAAATAACCAAGTAAGTCAGTTAAATTAATAGCAACTGAGTAAGTTAGTTGTTAGTATAAGTAACCAAGTAAGTCAGTTAAGTTAGTATAAATAACCAAGTAAGTCAGTTAGGTTAGTTAAATTAGTTTAAGTAACCAAGTAAGTCAGTTACATTAAGTTAATATAAGTAATCAAGAAAGTTAGTTAAGTTAGTGTAAGTAACTGAGTAAGTCAGTTAAGTTAGTATAAGTAGTATAAATAGTTAAGTTAGCATAAGTATTAGTAAGTCAGTTAAGTTAGTAGTAACTAACTTCTGTGTCCCTAGAACCCTGAATCTTGTGACTCCATGAGATCAATGTTTAGGAGAGGGAGTGGAGCTGACGGCTCTCAATCAAGTCAGTCTTTTGGGCTTCTCTGAACTCTTGTCCAGTAGCAGGGCTCTGGCACTTGCATGGGCCACCCCATCCAGTCTTGCCCTGTTCAAGGCCACATTAGCCAGGTTTTTTTTTGCCTTGACTAAATGAAACTTTGCTTGGACAGCTCTGATTCCCTCCCCCCTCTTTAATTACACCCTTTAAAATTCCTCAAGGTGTTAGGGACTCCTCCAGAGCTAGGGCTCCTATTTGGCAGAACCACCAAATGTTTTGTTTGGTTTTTGAAAGAAATGGTCTTTAAGCCCCAACCCATTCATCAGCTCAGTTCCCTCTGGGGCTCTGCCCTGAGTTATTTTAAGCCGGGGGTTGGCTCAGGGCACCAGCTTGTAAAAACTCCCAGAAGTTGGTTTGAATTGGGGATTTGTGGCCATACCTAAGAGGCGGTGCTCCCCCCACCCCCTCCACCTGGCCCCAGCTCTGTAGGCCAAGGCCATCAGCTCTCCCTCCTGCCCCCCTCACCCCAGCTTTCCTGGTGAATGGAATGTTGACCACTAACAACTTTCAAAAAGTCTAATGCTGGGCTATCATCGAACAGCTCTTGAGATGCCAAATTGATGTTAACGACAGTCTATTCATATTAAAGGCTTAGTTCTAGCATATTGAACCAGGACAGGAAGAATCGTGTGTGTGAAATATGAAACTGAGCCAGCTCTGGAATATGTTTACCATTCTGGGCTTCTTATTGCACTTTACAATAGAAAAAAATATTAGTTCTTTTACATGATTGGAAAAAAAAAACCCCAACCTTGCAGCACACAGCCGTTGTATACTGGAAGCGAGCCAAAAAAAATCACCTGAAATTTTGTTTATGGATCACCGAAGTAGCCACATTTTATTGAGGGTATGTGAGGAGGGAGGCAGGGGAAGGCCATGCAGGAAAAGCAGCATTTCTAGACTAAGAATGTGTGTGCTTAGCTTGTACCTAATAGGATTTAAAAACATCCAAATTGTAAACCCCTGAAAAATGTGGTTTCCAGTGGAAATGCTCACAGACTTGAGCCAGAGTGGGCCTGCTGAGACGCAGCCCAGAGACATTTTATGGCTGCCTTCCCTCTCTGGGGAGATGATGTGACTCAGGGACTCAGGGCCACTCCTTGGGCTTCTGGGAGCTCCCCTGAATTCATGAACATGGCGATGTTTGGGGGTGCTGCTCTACGCAGATCTTTCCTTACCCTTTAGATCAGGCTTTTAAGTCCCTGTAAGTAAGTTGAAGGGAACTTTTCTCTTTAAAAGGAACGTCTGAATTCTTTTACTTGTTCCCCCTTTTTTAATTTTTGAGAAACTTTTCAGTTTTGCTCTGTTTTCTATGAAATCTCACTGAAAATACTTTCAAATCAGAAGCTTATTTTATAAAGTATACAAGGGTATCACAAAATTCAGACTTTTATATTCTACAAGATTAACTTCTGATTTGAAAGTTGTTTTTTTTTTAGGTTTTTGCAAGGCAAATGGGGTTAAGTGGCTTGCCCTTTCCCAAGACCACACAGCTAGGTAATGATTAAGTGTCCAAGGTCGAAATTTGAACTCAGGTCCTCCTGACTCCAGGGCTGGTGCTCTATCCATTGCGCCACCTAGCTGCCCCTGAAAGTTTTTTTTTTTTAAACTAAAAGTTTTACTAAAATTTTCACTAACATTTATGGAGAATCCTGTATATTCTACAAAATTAATTTCTCATTTGGAAGTTTTTTTTTTACTGAAAGTTTTTCTAAGGTTTGTTGAGGTTTTCACTAAGACTTTGGGAACACCCTATATATTCTACAACATTAGTTTCTGATTTTAAAGTTTCTCATTAAATTTTTAACTAAGACTCATGGAACATCCTGTATATTATACAATGTTAGTTTTTGATTTGAAAGTTTGTTTTTTTTTTTACCAAAAGTTTTTCTAAGGTTTACTAAGGTTTTCACTAAGACTTGCGGAACATGTCCTACAAAACTAGTTTCTGGTTTGAAGGTTTCTCACCTAGTTTTTCACTAAGAATTTTGTATTATATTGTTTACACACACACACACACACACACACACACACACACACGTGCGTGCCTGTGCATGTGTGTGTATTTCTATTAAGATAGGGACTAAAACTATGATTTCATTAGTGAAATGGGCCAGAGGGGCATCTCATCTTTCACTTATAGTCCCAAAGAGTCTCCTTAGAGTAAACTTGATTAGGGTCCCATACCTATTACTAATAGCTTGCATTTATACAACCACTTAAGTTTGCAAGGTGCTTTATGCATACTGACTCATTTGATTCTTACAGTAACTATAGGTGCTTTTATTTCCTTTTTATGGATGAGGGGACTGAGGAAAACAGAAGATAAATGACTTGTCTACACAGGCACTAGATATTTGAGACAAAATTTGAACTCTGGTTTTCTGGACTCCTGGGCAAGTTGCTTCACCTTACTTGCCTCAGTTTCCTCATCTGTAAAATGAGCTGGCAAAGGAAATGGCAAACTACTCCTGTGTCTTGCCAAGAAAACCCCCAATGGGGGACATAAGGAGTGAGACACCACTGAAATGACTGAACGTCACCAAACTCTTTATTCACTGAACTCCCTGGCTTCCTTCCTATGGCAGTATGTGGGGCAGATGTCTTCTTGGATGCAGTGCCACTGTCTCCTCCTCCTCTCTCTCTATTTCCCTTTCCAGATTCTCTCTATTTCTTCATCCCTTTCTCTCCATAGTTTTGGTCTAGGCCTGTGATTTGCCAGGAGAGGGAACTCCTGCTGTCAAGGCAGATCCGTAACTGTCTTGTAATTTGTCGTCTCACAGGGCTGCCCTCAGTCCCTCAGTGGGTCCATCGCTTGTCTGCCATTTGTGTCTGGCCCAGACTTCATCAGCAGTGGGGACAGCCATCCACTGATGCAGTCACCAATTTTATCAATTCCGTAGAGTCTAGGGCCTAGACTAAGATCCTAGAGCTGCTTTGGGACCCTGAGGGATTAGAGACTCCTGCCAGGGGCTGCAGGCTGGTGGTGTCTGAGGCTAGAGCAGAAGCCAGTTTTCTCAGTTACTTCGCAGCTGGCCCTTTGGCTGCCACCCCAAGGTGCTTACACATTATAATATGTACGAAATGTTCTGTTCTGGCATTGGATTAACTCGAACAAGCTGTTTAATTGCCCTTCCACACCTCTGTGGTACAATGAAAATTGATACTCATAATGATAATCCTGAAGGCCTGCAAGTCCAAGCCATGCCTTCTGAATAAAATGATTTAATTGAATAAAATCAATTATCAATGATTAACTTATGGTCACTGGGTTGTCCCTGTTTCGATTCCACTCCAATTCCTTGAAAATTTGCCAGTCTAAGTATGGTTCTACATATTTGCTACTGGCCCAAGGATTCCTTTTTTCTAGTAGCCTGGAGGGGAGAGTTCATGAGAGGTGACCTAGTGCTCTGGAAGCCCTTTAGTCAGCCCAAGAGGCTGCCTATGAGGGCAGATCTCAACACAAGGTTGTGGTGCCTGGGAGCCACAGCACTTAATGAACTGTCAGGGACCATCCATGTAAACTGAGTCAGTGTAGGGATTGCTTCTACCAAGGTTCATATCTGGGTTATAGGAGAGAACTCTGACCTGTGTTCTTTCTGAGTGCTAGGACAGCTCTCTCAACCATTCTCTGTCTCTGTGGATCTGTCTATCTCTCTGCCTCTTGTCTTTTTGTCTCTCTCACTCTCCCCCTCTTTCTCCCTCTGTCTCTCTCTTTTCCTCTATCTCATCCTCTATCGCTTTCTCCTTTATCTCTTTTCCTTTCTGTCTTTCTCTCTCTCTGTCTCTCTTCCCCTGTCTCTCTTTTCCTATCTATTTCTCTCTGTCTTGCTCCTCTTTTTCTTTGTTTCTCTCTGTTTCTCCCTCTTTTTCTCTGTCTCTCTATCTTTCTCCCTCTGTTTATTTCTCTCTGGATGTCTCTCTTTCTGTCTCTGGCTCTTTCTGTCTCTCTTTATCTCTGTCTCTGTGGTTCTCCTCTGCCTGGCTCTTTCTCCCTGTCTGTTTTCCTGCCCCCCCCCTCTCTCTGTCTGCCTCTCTCTCTCCCTGAATGTTTCTCTCTAGATGTCTCTCTATTTGTCTCAGTCTCTTCCCCTCTCTCTCTCTCTCTCTCTCTCTCTCTCTCTCTCTCTCTCTCTCTCTCTCTCTCTCTCCCTCCCTCCCTCCCTCCCTCCCTCCCTCCCTCCCTCCCTCTGTCTCTCTGAGGCTCTCCTCTGTCTGTCTGTCTGACTCTGTCTGGCTCTCCTCTGTCTGTCTGGCTCTGCTCTGTCTGTCTGACTCTCTGTCTCTTTCCTTAGATGTGACTTATAAACATGATTCTTGACATAATTGTCCTTTTAACTCTGACTTCTTTGTTTCTTTGGACTTAGATGAGGCATCCATTCAATAGGAAGAGTTGCCTTTGTCATCTTGTAACTTCAGAATAATGAGTCAAACAATCTGAAGGTCAGCCATATGTTCACTGTAAGGACCACATCATTCAGGTTTCGACTCAGTCAAGATTTTTCACAGTTGCTCCTGCTAACAATAATAATAATAATAATAAATAATAACAAAATGATATTTAACATTTCCTTGTTTACAAAAAGGCATGAAGTCCAGTTGATTCTCTGCACTGCCTTGTGAGGCTGGTAGTACAGGTGTTCACCCTTCATTCATGAAGAAACTAAGGCTGGAGGAGGTATGCCCTCAATGATGCTATAGAAAGAAATCTGACTCTGGGCCATCAGCTAGTTCAGGGTTATGAATGGGAAGACCAATGTTAAAATATTATAGAAATGTTAGATTTCTTGTAGGTGTTGCAGAACCTTCTAGTCAGATAATAGAGTATCTAGTATGTACTCTGGGAGTTAGGTGGCACAGTGTCCTGGGGCTGGAGTCAAGAGGAGTCATCTTCCTGAGTTCAAATCTGACCTCAGATGCTTACTTGCTGTGTGACAAATAATTTCACCCTATTTGCCTCAGTTTCCTCATCTGTCACATGAGCCAGAGAAGGAAATGGTAAACACACCAGTATCTTTGCCAAGAAAACTTCAAGTAGGGTCACAAAGAGTCAAACACAACTGATAGAAAAATGAATAAAAGCATATACTGTAACATTTAGTCAGTTTGGTAGGGTGAATGAATAGAAGGCTAGCCTTGATGTAGCGGGAATCACAAGTTCAAATCCAGCCACTGAGGCTCACTTTGTCTTACAGCGGGCAAGACTCTAAAGAGATAGGGAATGAGCACTTGACAAAATCTCTCATTTGATCCCCACAACAGCCCTCGGAGGTAAGAGTTATCATTATTCTTGTTTAATTGTTAAGAAAACTGAAGGTCACAAGTTAAGTGACTTATCCAGGGATATAAAGTTAGTAAGGGTTGGAAGCTGAATTTGCACTCAGATCTTGCTGACCCCAACTGTGCCACCAAGCTGCCTAATGCCTCTTAACCTCCACTGGCCTCAGTTTTCCCACCTGTCAAATGAGACTTCTATGGTCTGCCAAGTTTCTTTTTATCCTTAAATCCTAAGGTCAGAGCAATGCAGCCAATGCAAAGCAATGAGACTGGGGAGGAAATCCTCGATGGACAGACTGACCAGAAAGTCTCTTGGAATCAGTTAGCATGAAGCTGCCCATGAATCAGCTCATGTCCCTCTACTCAAAAGTCAAGTCTGTTGGTCTGAAGAAATAAAAAAAAGATGAGGCTGTGATAGACTTCTGAGAAAGATGAGTTTGGCAGATATATTGGGGTATTTTGCCATTTCCTTCTCCAACTAATTTGATGGATGATAAAACTGAGGCAAAAAGGGTGAAGGGACTTGCCCAGGATCACACAGCTAGGAAGCATTTGAAGCCAGATTGGAACTCAAGATGATGAGTCTTCCTGACTTCAGACCTGGCATTCTATGCATTACACCACCTAGCTGTCCTCTACATGTTTATATATCTATAAATTATATGTATGGGGGTGACAATAAATGGGGAAATCAAGGAAGTTTTTTTTTTTATCAAGATTCTGAGAAATAATGCTCTTTTAAAAATTAGCTCCTGGAAAACAGTGTAGAAATCTGGAAAGGAAAGTGTAAAAATATGATTGTTCTTCATTCAACATCCCATCACCCCCTCTTCAACTGAGACCTGATAAAAGTCTTAGTTGATAAAGGTCAAGATCTCTCACCTTATCTAGCATCATCTCCAGTCATCCTGATCCATATCTGGCCACTAGACCCAGGTGACTCCAGAGAAGAAAGTGAGGCTGGGGACTTTGTACAGCCTTCACTTGCCTGTCATGGCATCACCTCCCTGGGTTCATGGTTCCTTTTGAGAAGTAAGGACAAACTGCCACCCCCATTGCCATCACCATCGCCACTGCCACCTTCCATTTAAACTGATGTAGCTCTGAAAAATAGTTTTCCTGTTGCCTCTTGCATTAGAATGGGAGCTCATTGAGAGGAAGGACTGTATTTTCCCCCTTCCTGGACTCCTTAGACTTCAGCACACTTCCTAGCACATGGTGGGAGCTTAATAAAAACTTTTTGAAGGACTATTTCTATGAGGAAGTTTAAAAATATTTTTTATTTATTTGGCTAAATATTTCCCAATTAAAGATTAAAAAAACACATTATTTTCCCCCTTTTTGTTCCTCCCCTATCCATTGAGAAATAAATAATATTATAACAATATATAACTACATACAAATATACAGTAAAGTTATATAAAATGTTAGCCATGTGACAAAAATCTCCATTAAAAAGTAAGGAACAAGTTTTTTCTTTTGTTTTATTTCTCTTAGAAAGATAGTATTTATTTTGAGTTTTACAATTTTTCTCCTTAATCTTGCTTCCCTCCCCCCACTCCCCACAGAAGGCAGTCTGTTAGGCCTTACATTGTTTCCATGGTATACACTGATCTAAGTTGAATATGATGAGAGAGAAATCACATCCTTAAGGAAAAAAAAATAAAGTATAAGAGATAGCAAAGTTACATAAGTTACATATTATAATAAGATATTGGATTTTTTTAAAAAATTAAAGGTAATAGTCTTTGGTCTTTGTTCAAACTCTACAATTCTTTCTCTGGATACTGTTGTATTCTCCATCACAGACAGTCCAAAATTGTGCCTGGTTGTTGCACTGATGGAATGAGCAAGTCCATCAAGGTTGTTCATCACCCCTATGTTGCTGTTAGGATGTACAGTGTTTTTCTGGTTCTGCTCATCTCACTCAGCATCAGTTCGTACAAATCCTTCCAGGTTTCCCTGAGTTCTCATCTTTCCTGGTTTCTAATAGAACAATAGTGTTCCATGACATACATATACCACAGTTTGTTAAGCCATTCCCCAATTAAAGGACATTTACTTAATTTCCAATTCTCTGCCACCACAAACATGGCTACTATGAATATTTTTTGTGCAAGTGATGGTTTTACCCTTTTTCATGATCTCTTCAGGGTATAGACCCAGTAGTGGTATTGCTGGGTCAAAGGGTATGCACATTTTTGTTGCCCTTTAGGCATAATTCCAGATTTCTCTCCATAAAGGTTGGATGAGTTCGCAGTTCCACCATCAATGTATTAGTGGCCCAGATTTCCCACATCCCTTCCAACATTGATCATTGTCCTTTCTGGTCATATTGGCCAGTCTGAGAGGTGTGAGGTGGTACCTCAGAGATGCCTTAATTTGCATTTCTCTGTTAAGGAATGATTTAGAGCAGTTTTTCATATAGCTATGGCTTGCTTTGATTTCCTCAGCTGTAAATTGTCTTTGCATATCCTTTGACCATTTGTCATTTGGGGAATGACTTGTTTTTTTGAAAATTTGACTCAGTTCTATGAGTCCTTTGCCAGAAATACTAGTTGTAAAAATTGTTTTCCAATTTAGTACATTTCTTCTGATCTTGGTTACAGTGGTTTTGTCTATGCAAAAGCTGTTTAATTTAATCGAAATCATCTAGTTTGTTTTTAATGATGTTCTCCATCTCTTCCTTGGTCATAAACTTCTCCCCTTTCCATAGATCTGACAGGTAAACTATTCCTTGATCTTCTAGTTTGCTTATAGTATTGGTTTTTATGTCTAAGTCCTGTATCCATTTGGATCTTATCTTGGTATAGGGTGTGAGGTGTTGGTCTAATCCAAATTTCTGCCATACTAACTTCCAATTTTCCCAGCAGTTTTTATCCCAATAGCTGGAGACTTTGGGTTTATCAAACAGCAGATTACTACAATCATCTCCTGCTTTGACACCTAGTCTATTTCACTGATCCACCACTCTATTTCTTAGCCAGTACCAGACAATTTTGATGACTGATGCTTTATAATATAACTTTAGATCTGGTAAGGCTAAGCCACCTTCTTTTGCACCTTTTTTTCCTTTGAATCCCTGGAAATTCTTGACTTTTTATATTTCCATATGAATTTACTTACAACCTTTTCTAACTCATCAAAGTAATTTTTTTGGAATTTTGACTGGTAGGGCGCTAAACAGGTAGTTTAGTTTTGGTAGAATTGTGATTTTTATTATATTAGCTCAACTTATCCATGAGCAGTTGATGTTTGCCCAGTTATTTAAATCTGATTTTATTTGTGTGAGAAGTGTTTTGAGCCTGCCTTGGCAGGTAGACTCCCAGGTGTTTTATATTATCTGAGCTTACTTTGAATGGGATTTCTCTTTCTAGCTCTTTCTGCTGATTCTTGCTTGTCATATATAGAAATGTTGAGGATTTATGATAGTCTATTTTATATCCTGCAACTTTGCTAAAGTTGCTAATTATTTTTAATAGTTTTCTAGATGATTTTTTTGGGGATTTTCTAGGTAAACCATCATGTCATCTGCAAAGAGTGAGAAGGAACAAGTTTTTTTTTAAAGGGAAAAATTTAATTTAAAAATTCACATTAAAAATATTTCTATAATGCAAAAACTAGGGAGGATGGCATAATGGGAAAGATGCCACAAATTACATGAAGCATGAGCATTTTTATTGGAACCCAACTAAAGATAATTCCTTAGTTTTTTTTGAAGGTGCCATTATGATATCTAACAATATGTTAAAACTCTATGTCCCTATCACTCATTAGACACTATCGTGGTGTGTTGGACTTGGGAAGGGACCTTAGCAAGCTAGACCACCCCCCCCTTCTTTTAGGCCTTCATAAAGTGAGGTCTAGGTATTTCACAAAGGTAGGTAATGACAGAGCTGGGTCATAAAATCAAGTTTTCTGAAACTCATTCTAGAATTCTTTTCCATTACCCATGTGGATATAACCTTTAAGAAAGTTTGGGCCTTCTGCTAATTTACTCCTTCTTTCCTATTACTTTGAAAAATCTATGATTTCATTGTCAGGAGCTGGAGGGAACAAAATTCTGACAAGACAGGGAGCGGGGTGAGTTTTAGCCTTGCTTTTAGGAGGTAGAGGAAAGGAGAAATTCTATTCAAGCATTAATATTTGAGGACATTATTCTACCCAAGTTTTAATCTTTTCCCAACATGCTCATTTTAATAAATTCAGGTGATATTAAATATCTATTGTATTCTAGGTTTGGGGGATATTTACATTTTTTTGACAGGATATTTAAATTTAAATAAATATTAGATCTTATCTTCCCAGAGAGTCTAGTGTAATGTGGGGAGAAATAAGATATTGATAGATTGGTAGACAACAATGATGAATTGTATCTTCACCATTCTCAGTTTCTTTAAAAGAAAGATTTAAAAACAATCCAGATTCTACCTAGGCATCTGACCTGTGGCTGTCCATGGAGGGTGGTCCCTCATATGGAATGACGTATGTCTTCCTTGTCTCTAGCTCCTATGATTCAAAGTTCTCCATGGGGTCCTAAGTACAAGGCTTGGCCTGTTTTCATTGGTTTTCCGAAGCCCTCCTTCTTCTCCCTGTTGTTGCTGTACAAAGACACTTTTGTCAAGAAATGTGGACTCTCCTCCAAATCCAAGGACTTTCAGGAAGGCCTTGGAAGTTTTGTCTTCTCTCTTTCCATCTGCCTCTGACCTCTGCTCTGGGGTTCAGAGCCTGGTGGTGGAGGGACCCCTGCCTTCCCCACATGAATTCAGATTCCTATTGAAGTGTCTCTTTTCAAAAAGATATTGACAATTTCCAAACACGTTCCTGTTGAACACACGGGTACTTGAACCTGGGGCCTTGGAGAAGCTATGTGTTTGGAATTTTAGAGGATGACTGTTTTGTGTTCATTGCTAAGGTTCAGTGAGTAATTTAATCCTTTTCCTCTCCACTTTCCAACTAAAAAAATAACAAAAAAAACCCCTTTAATTTTCCTTGGAAACTTAAAAAAAATTAATGTGACTTGATGTACTTTCCTAGAATGAGAAAAGTGCTAATGTGTTTGAAATATTCCAACTTCCATTAATAAAGTACAGTATATAAAGAAAAAGCATTTTTAAAAGCACTTACAAGGTGTTTATACCTGTAAGGAATTTGGACTGGTATGCTTAGTTATAACATCATAAAGTCTACCCTGATCATTGAGATTTGGGACCTGAGGGACTCCCAGAAACTAATCCTATTTAAACATACTATTTTTTTAAAAGTGTAACTTTTTGATCAACTAATCATTTAATGATTATTATAATATTCAAAGCATTTGTCTGGCACCTACCATGAGGGTACAAATAATAATAGCTACATTTATATTTCACATTTAAGGTTTGCAAAACATTTTAAATACACACAAAAATACACATAAAACATGTAGGTATATGTGTGTATATATATATATATATACACACACACACACATGTTTCACATATATGAGAAATCTCATGGAATTTTTACAATGATCCTATGAGGAAGGTGCTATTATTATCTTTATTTTACAGATAGGGAAATTGAAGTTAGGAGAGTTAAAAAAAAGATTTTCTAGAAAATATCTGAAGTAAAATTTGAACTTGGATCTTCTTGCTTCCAAGTTCAATTCTTTAACCTCCCCCCACCCCACCCCCACCCCCAGTAGTTCTTAAAACTATCTAAGGACCATTTGAGATCCTTTCATGGTTTAAAGCTATTTTCATAATAAAACTATTTGTCTATTAAAAACACTCCTCACTACATTTCTGGGTGAGGCTGGATTTTCTTCAGGTACTTTGATCAAAACAATGTATCTCAACAGATGGAATGCAGAAGAAAAGATAAGAATTCAGCTGTCTTCTATTAAGTCAGATATAATAATATTAATAATAGCTAGTATTTATGTATTATCTACTATGTACTAGGCACTATACTAAACTTTTTACATATATTATCTTCATTCTTCACAACAACTCTGCAGAGTAGGTACTGTTATCTCTATTTTACAAATGAGGAAACTGAGGCGGTCAGAAGTTAAATGTCCAGGCTCACAAAGTTAGTTGATTCCAAGACCTCTGCTCTATTCACTATGCCTCTAACTTCTTAGACATCAAAGAGATTTGCAAAAATATATAAAACAATGTCATTTTTTCTGTTTTTGGATTATATATATTATATATATATATAATATATATATATAAAACTTCACAACTATATTTATTGAGAAAGTTTACTTTTTCTTTTTTTAAAAATAAAAAATATATTATTTATTTGTTTATACAATTCATACAATGGTAGTTTTTACCAATCTTTTTTTTTTTGCAAAGTTTTGAGTTTTACAATTTTTCTCCCCTCCCTCTTGAAAATAGATTTATTTTTCATGACAATGTTATTTATGTTAACATGTAATAGGTTTATTATTTTTAAATGAAGTAAACATGTAAAAATTAGTTTTAATTTCTAATAAGATAATGATTGGTAGATAGTCAAAAACTCTTTGGGGTCCTTAATTATTTAAGAGCATAAAGGAATTCCAAGATCAAAATTTGAAAAAACTACTATTCTCCATACCCCATCCAGACAAAATAAATTCAGTTATAGATTGAGAATCAAAAAGACCTGAGACTTGTCTCCTTCAACCTCCTCATTTCCAGACACCCAGAGAGACTGTGTGATTTGTCCAAGGAAGTAAGAAGCAGAGTCTGGAATTCTTTGGACATTAGGTCCAATGTCCTTTTTGCTATAAAGAGCAACCTCTTCTGACTCTAGGGAACATTCTTTATGTGCGATGTGGATGCTTCTTTATTCAATTCAGTTACCCGCTTACAAGTTGGGCAGTTGCTTTATCTTTATGAACTCTGAAGGATTATTCATGACTTGAAGGAGTGACTTGTCTCAGGGGAAGTTACCCAATTGTCCTTGAGTCTAGTTGACATATCTTTAAGTGAAATATTCTTCCCTTTATCCTGAGTATCTTTTGAACTATGGAGTATCTGATTGGAAGTCATATCTATGGGGCACACGGGAAAGCCTGCTAAACTTGGAGCCAGAGAGACTGAAGCCTGACTGCTAAATTGGACTCTTACTACCAAGCTCATATTGGTCTGATCAGCCACAATTGGACACACCGAACCTTGACCCCAACAGAGTGATGCCATTTTGGTCCTCTCAGAGAACATAGGACAATAACCAGCCAAGTCCTGGTGTGACAGAGAGAAACCTAATTCCGCAAGTTGCTCATGAGTACCAGATGAAAAAATGAAGGTAAACGTGCATTATGATCTGCAAAATACTTTAGAATACGAGGGAGCAAGGTAATCTTTGTCCCAAGGAACATACATGGCCGTGTTTCAATTTAATACCCCTCAACTCTAAGGGGCAGAATGAAACTCTCTTGGCTTAAGCATCCTCCATAGCTCTTTCTGTTTTTTCCCCTTGGTCCAGGTTTGTATCCAGGCTTTCCTAAAACAGAGCAGATCTTGGGGTGCACAGATTTGCCCAAGGTAACGGCACAAAACTACATTCTTTCAGGACTAATAAAGAGGCCCTTCAAAGCGCCACTCACTCAACTCTCTGAGTTCTGGTCTAACAACAAACAATTAAAAAGTTCCATGGAAACCCTAATGAGCTCAAGTAATAAGCCGCACATTCTAAAGGATGGGGGAGAAAAACACTTTCATTTTTTTCCATGATTTTATCATATCAGGAGGCCCCAGATCCCCTGCTTCTTATTTCAATGTATGCCTCCTCTTAAATGGTTTAATATTTTATCTTGTTGCAAAAAAAAAAGTCCAAGACCTCATCATATGTTTGCATCATCATATAGACATTTGGGTTTATCTTTGGGGCTTACCATTTGCTTGCGATCACTACCCCCTTAGAAAACCAATCCTAACTAAGTGGATATGAGGAAAAGGACCATGTTAGATTTGGACTAGGAATGTTTTTTTTTCAAATATGCCAACAGTTATTTAAAATAATGCCTACTTTTAAAAAGATCTCTTCTCTAGTCTTGGTATGTTTTGCTTCCTGTCTTAGACTTCAGTCCCTGTAGCATTCATCTCCGATATCAGACTAACTGCATTTATATTGTTATAAATTTTTGAGGTTGGAATCTTGAGTTTTTTAAAATTAAATAACTCCAGTTAAAGGCATTAACTGTAAGGTTGAATTTGATCAAAACTAAGGAAAGCGTTTATGACAACCTCTGTAAATGTTTAAATACTTTAGCTGTGTTTGTGTGCACTCAATTGGATTAGGGGGAGCCAGCATTGAGCCTCCTAAGTCCTCGGGGACACGTTTGACTTTTGGGAGATTAAAAAAAAATCCTGCATTAATGAAATTCTGCAAGTTTCTGATTTAGTAGACAGTGCTTGCAGTGTATGTGAACCGGTTTAAAAGGGTATATGTGTATAATTGCTTGTAGAAACTGTTTAACTTTAATGGGGCGTTCCTTGATCACATAATAGGAAAACTAACAGCTTTAATTAAGATTTATGAAGCATAGAGGTAATATATTCTGCTAAATTAGGTAGCCATTGGTGGGGAGTGTGCTTTTTAGAGATTAATTTTCTGCATGTATTTTGCTACCTTAAGGGATATTTAAGGGAGGCAGTGTGGTACAGGAGAAAGAAGACAGAGTCTGGAGTCAGAATCCAAGTGACCGTGGACAACTCACTTTACTTTCTTGTGCCTCTGTTTACACATGGATAAAATCAGAGGATTGGATTGGGTGACTTCTGAGTTTCTTTGTTATTCTAGACCTAGGATGCTGTTTTTTCTGGGTTGTTGTCGTTTTGTTTTTTGTTAAAGAATATAATCTGAAGTAGATTCCTTATAGACATTAATCAGAAAATGTGAAACGTTGATCTTAATTTTCCATTAGCAACAATAAACTAAAAATTAAAGACGAAATGGTATTGATCTCAAGTATTAACATTTCTAGGAAGTTTTGAGAGAGAATTGGCTTTGGACTCAGGGACACCTGGTTTAAACCCTGTCTCTGACACATACTGACCGTGGGATCCTGGGCAAGTCACTTAACTTGGGGCTCATACAATTCTGGGCCTACCCTTTGTATCACAACTGCTGATCAGTTTTAGTAGAGCCTTCATCACTTGGGGGTAAACCAACGTTTCTGACTGGTCTGTCTGTTGAATTGTAAGGTTTGCAAAGGGGCTTTTTCACAACAATCCTACGAAGAAGGGAGTGTATTTTTACTTCTGTATTCCTAATTGAGTTTCAGAGATGTCAAGGGACTTGTCCAAAATCATAGCTAATAAGTAGAAGGAAGGAAATAAATATTCTTATTCCAATCACTATCACTTTACAAATATCATCTCCTTTTATCCTTACAAGGATGTGGGAGGTAGATTCTATTGTTATCCCCATTTTATAGTTGAGAAAACTGAGGCAGACAGGTTAAGTGACTTGTCCAGGGTCATACACTAGCAAGACTGAATTTGAACTTGGGTCTTTCTGGCTATACACTCTACATGCTATGCACTGTGGCTGCTTCTTGGGAACCTGGGATTTGGCATTTAATTGTGATTTGAATGAGAACGCTCAGATTCAAAATCCAGTTGCCCTTTCATGGAACATAACTGTCATTAAATTCCTATGGAACTGCTCCTCTGACAGTGACTTTCTTCTTCAAGGATGATGGCCCTTTGAGATTATTTGGTCTAAAGAACCCAAGAAAACTATTTGCTGTTGACAGATGAATTGTTTGTTTTATAAAACCCTTCCTTTCAATGGTGGTCTCTGTCCCGAGACTGTTTCCATTATAAGACTTTTCTGTAGGGATGGAGACAGGGTTCCTTTCACGGTATCAAGGCAACTGTGATGGCCAAGCAGATGATTTGACCAGTGGTATTTTTGAATCTGAAATAAAAAAAATCATGTCAGATTGAGATTCTACAGTATTTTGTATTATTTACTTTTCTTTTGGATGTGCCTGGATGTGGAATTTCATGTGAACATTCTCTTCATGTGCACAGGGACCTGATTTGTAACTTTTAGTCTTAAAATTTCCTGTGGGAAAAAGATTTGCTTAAAGAGAGGTAGCTACCTTAGTGTAGGTGTTACAGTGGATAGAGTGGTGACCTTGGAGTCAGGAGAACAAGAATTCAAATCCAACCTGAGACGCTTACTAGTATGTGGCCCTGAGCAAATCACTTAAACCCAATTGCCCGCCCCCCCAAATTGCTTAAGATCATGAAGGTATTATGTGCTAGAGGACTTGAATATCTAAGTCTTCTGTACTCCGGGGCTGATATTTTGTCACTAGACAAAGAAGAAATAGCCTTGATTCCTTCCTGGGAGGCAGGTGACTTAATACAGCAAGGTTTCTGTCCAATACCTATACTGTCTATATGGCAGTGTCCTGGGAACATAAATAGGGAAGGTTTCTAAGGACTTTGTATTTATCATTGCCAGAGGTGATGATAGAGAAGGCCCTCTGGATGCTAAAATGCCCTCTTTTTCCCATCATTTCTTGTGTCTGTTTTATGGTGAGGAGCAGCTTGTAATGGATCCTCTTGGCTACTGTTCCTCACTGGCCTTTTGTGTGACAGAAATGTGGATGAGTTTTTTCCACTGGATTTTGGGGTATTGACTCTGTGGGAGGTCATCCCACCTCTACTAAGTTTTGTGAAAGGAAACTGTCTGGGAGGAAGTGCTGGTCTGCCCAAGGATACCTGGCTCTATTCATGCCAGGGACCCTGGGTTATCCCTAGGAAAAACACATACAGCCAATAAAGATGAGTTGTGATCTTTCAGCTTGGTTTTTATCCTCTCTTTTTCCACGGTCTCCAAAACCATTTGGGGAAGTAAGCCACACTGGATTTATATAATCAAATTTATAGTTGGTTATCAAATAGCTGGTTATAGAGGTTATTGAATGGTCTTTATTTTTCAGACGAGGAAACTGAGGTAGACAGAAGTTAAATGATTTGTCCAAGGTCATATAACTAGTAAGGGTCTGAAGTGGGATTTGATCTCAGGTCTTCCATACTCCAAATCTAGTCTCTATTTACAATACCATTTTTCTACTCTGGGTCAACCGACATGAGTTGATATTGACTCTGGGTCAGTTTTCCAGAATCTGCTTTTCTATCCCTCCTGGTGGGCAGTGAGAGCTTGACCAGGGGCTTCTTATTGATTATTTAAGATAACTTGGGTCAATTTACTTTTTACCAAAGTTTGGAAATGACCCTTCTCCTTCTAGGTTCCAAAATGATGTCTTGACTCTTGTCTTGCCAATAGATTCCAATGACTCTGGAGAAGAAAGTGAGGATAATGACTTTGCACTACTCTTCCTTACTTAATCCCAATTTACTCTCAAGTTGCCTTCATGATAGCATTGGTCCTCTGAGAATGGAGGATGAGCAACAACCATTCCAAATGATATAATTTGAATTTCAGGCCCTTGCCCTATGTCACTGTACAATATGATGCAAAGACCATTGGATGTGATTCTAGAGACAGCTAGGTGCTAGACTTGTTGGGAATCAGGAAGATCTGAATTCAAATCCTACCTCAGATACTTCCTAGGTCTGTGACCTTGAACAAGCTCTTAATTTTTTTCTTCCTCAGTTATAAAAGGATTGTTGTAACACATCTCTAAGGTCCTTTCCATTCTCTCTAGGATCTTATGACCTTGAGTTTAGATCTTCACATGCTTCCTGAGTTGCTTTGAACAAGTTCCTTCTCTTCATTCTGCTTTTTGAATGACCTTGGTCAAGTCCCTTTGCTTTTCTGGATCTTTGTTTGTAAACCTATGGTTTTTCTCCTCTAGCCCAGTGGAAACTGTCTACTATCTTGCCTTGTCCATTTTTCTGGCCTGGTCCGGTTGGTCCTGAACCTTTTGATCAATTCAACTTTGATGGTCAGTTGTCTCTTCTGCTCTCACTAGCCTGCCCCTGCCCATAAACTAGGCATTGACCCTCTCACAAATATATACACTATCCATGGGAAGAGTGGGCACAAACCATGGTATCCTAATTTGTTTTTTTGAAAGGCAGTGGGATTAAGGTCACACAGCTAGCACAGTATCCTGGTTTTAAAGAGTCCATGTAATCTAGTTCTTTCATTTTATGAATGAGGAGCCTGGGGCCTAAAGTGCTGGTGACTTTTTCTAGGTCATATAGATTGAAAATATGAAAGGCTAGGCATTTGACTGCAGGTTCAGCGATTCCAGAACAAAGGCTTTTCCCACTCCAACATAGTGCAGCAAAATATCAGAATTTGATTAATTAAGGTAAAACTATACTCCTCCTCCTCCTCCTCCTTACTGCTAAGCACTACCACCTATTATTCCACTTATTACTCCTGCAACAACACTTACCACCTACTATTACTACTATGACTTACTACTACTGCTACTTACCGTGACCACAAATTACTGTTTATTGCTATCAAATACATTGATTACTACAACTACTGTAACTTACTACGACTACAGCAACAGCTACCATCTCCTCCTAATGCATCACTGCTCGCTATTATCATGACTATCTGCCACTCGTATCTACCACTCCTATGACTCTGTATTATTTCCCACTGCTACTACTTTCTACCACTGCTGCTGCCTTACTTCTACAGCCTTTGCTACTTCCTATTATATTGCTTCTACAGACTACTAGTGCTATTATAACTTCCTTCTACCACTACTTCTGCTTACTACGACCACTACTACCACTGCTTACCATTCAGACAGTGCCCATTATGTACTAATTGCTTTACAAATTTACACCTCAAATTGGTGCTGTCTTGGCAATTTTTTTTTAGGTTTTTGCAAGGCAAATGGGGTTAAGTGGCTTGCCCAAGGCCACACAGCTAAGTCATTATTAAGTGTCTGAGACTGGATTTGAACCTAGGTACTCCTGACTCCAGGGCACGTGCTTTATCCACTGCGCCACCTAGCTGCTCCTGTCTTGGCAATTTTAAGCATCAAGAAGGCAAAATGGAAGAGTTCTTTCTAACTTGCTGTTTTAACAGATGAGGAAACTGATTGAGAAAGATCAAATCAAATCACTTGGTGGATCTGGATTCATATTTGTCCCAGTTTCATGGTCTTTTCATAACATGCAGATCCTGGATGGCAGGCAAGAGCTGTAGCTCTATTGCTCCTGATAGACACAAATCTTGTCTGAATTTTCTAGGGATGTTCTTGTGACATCTTTGGCAAAAGGATCTACCAACCTAGCAAATGTCCCCTCACCTTGCTTTTCCTTTCATTGTAAGGAAGTGCTTTAAAGCTCTTGAGGTGAGGCTCTGGGATGTGGTAGAGAGAAGGTCTGGGTTCTAGACTTGCCTCTGAGTCTTATTAGCCTTGTGGTCCTGATCTGAAGTTGGAAGGGGCTTTGGAAGCCAGTCAATGGATCTCTACTCCTTACCTACCCCATCTGTAAAAGGTAAGAATTATACCACTAGGTCTTTCCTTACAGAGTGATTCTATGGTTTAATTGATATGAAGGATATAAGGTGCTTTTGTCATTATCAATATTATCAAATATAAAATACTCAAAAGAACCTGTGATCTCCTCAGTGTGGGTCTTACTTCCAGTAATAAAGATTATGCTTATCCTGGGCTATGTCCTCTCATGAGTTTGCCTGTGGGATCTACCCATTATCCAGGTGGGGAGCCCACCATTTGTCCATTTTTTATCTCCTTGTTGTGGACGTGCTATATGTGTGTGTGTGTGTGTGTGTGTGTTTGTGCATGTATTTACTTTTACATGACTTTAATAGTATCTTTTGATTTGGTTCTACTTGGTAATCATTCATATATTATATATGGCACCCTACCTACACCAGCCGGGCACCTCTCTACTGTCCTCTGAAGGATATTCATTTTTGGTTCTCCAGAGATTACATAGCCTTTCATTCCTCAGTCTTGCAGATAATGTTGGTAGAACATCAGGATTTAAAAAGATAAGGTTTTGTTTTAAGAAAAAAATTGGAAACATTATAAGAAGTTGACAGTTTCCAAAAGGCAACCATTCAATTCTGGACCTGATTCTGGTGGATAAACACCATGTAACTGCATAGCATAGTCTTAGTAATAAGCATTCATCATTCACTTGGTTTTTCCTGTATGGATGGCTAGGCCAAAATATGTAGAATGCTTATTTATCTCAGCAAAAACTAGGTAGCATAGTAGATGGATGATTCCAGCCTTCAGCACTTACTTGCTACATGATCCTGCAAAGTCATTTAACCTCTCTCTGCCTCAGTTTCCTCAACTATAAATGGATGGTACATCTAATGATACCTACTTCAATGAGTTTTTGTGAAGATCAAATGAGATATTTGTAAAGTCTTTGGCTCATGGTAGGCCTTTAATAAATGTTCCTCTCTCTCTCTCTCTCTCTCTCTCTCTCTCTCTCTCTCTCTCTTTCTCTCTCTCTCTCTCTCTCTCTCTCTCTCTTCTCTCTCTTTCTCTCTCTCTGACTCTGTCTCTCTCCTCTTAAGAAAAAGAAAGTTCAAAAGTAAAACAGACAGATTTTATTGTTTTTTAAAGATAATATAAGACATAAAAATAAAACTGCATCCTTTTATCAGAAGCATAATTATGTCAACTTTTACACCTGGCGGAATTTTCCAAAGTGGATCCCCAGCTACCTGAATTTTCTTGCCCTCAAAATCTCCATATGTTAGTCTGATGGAGTTAAACCAAGGTCACTGAGGCATCCACCAGCTTTGGAATATGATATTAACCAGTAACCCAGAAGCTACTCAAATTCACTCTTATGTAGAAGATGTTTTTTCATAATCTGGGGTGACTTAAAAAAAGAAAAGCTCTATTTTACATGTAGAGTTAAAGAATGTCTTCTTTGGCTCTATCCTTATTTGCAACTGTGCTCCTTTTTATGGGATGGTCCATTTGTCACATGGGAAAAGGGAGATTAATTAACTGTGGAAAACGTACCTAGCATGGAAACTGTGAGCCCTGGCAATGTTTTTATATAAAATACCGGAAAACAAGTATAGATGAACCTTAAAAAAACCAAATGTGTGAATTTTTTTTAACAACTTAAAAAAAAGGCCTCCCTTCATCTCACAAATCAAACAGCCCATTTTATGCTGGCTTCCCATCTATCTGACAGAGGAATAAGTGTGCCATACACTTCATTTTCACATAAATTGTGCAGTTTTGAAACCCTGCTCTTTTTACCCCTGTACACCAGCAAATGTCTCACTTCTCTACCAAGCAGGATAGTCAAATTTATAATAGGAAGGATCTGAGCAGATGGAAGGAGAGACATGGTTTTTGAAGTATGTGCAACAAACAAAACGAAAAATCACCCCCCAAACTCTCCTTGAAGGGAACATCCCCAGAGGAATTCCCAAGAAAAGGAATGCAAGTTGTGGAGGCCCTGGGGAGTTGTTCATCTCTATACCAGCTGAAAGGTGTATTTTTAGATGATTATTTACTCCCTTTGAGTGAAACTGTGGCATTATGTAGGCTGAAAAACCATCACAAATAGTAGCTAGCTAGCTTCTTTCAAAGCATTGGTTCTTATATAGTACCTTTTCTTCCATCCCCCTATTAAGAGTTAATTATTGGGGTGGCTAGGTGGCGCAGTGGATAGAGCACTGGCTTTGGAGTCAGGAGTACCTGAGTTCAAATCTGGCCTCAGACACTTAATAATTACCTAGCCGTGTGGCCTTAGGCAAGCCACTTAACCCCATTGCCTTGCAAAAACTAAAAAAAAAAGAATTAATTATTAGCAAAGTGGGATGTTTAGGTGACACCACGATACATGGAATGTTGGTCCTGCAGCCAGGAGGACCTGAATTCAAATCCAACCTCAGACAGTTGCTATCTGTGTGACCCTAGGCAACTCACTTAACCCCATTTGCCTCAGTTTCTTCCTCTATTAAAATGAGCTGGAATGGGAAATGATAAACTACATCAGTATCTTTGCCAAGAGAACCCCAAATGGCATCATGAAGAATCAGACATGATTGAATTGACTGCAAAACAATTATACTTCTTCTTTCCCCCAGCAATTTTAACGACTCTAAATTGTGGTAAGGGCAAGTTCAAAACAACTTATTTTGAACCACATTGTTCAAAATATATTAGTTGGAGA
The DNA here is from genome assembly GCF_037893015.1 of Macrotis lagotis. Classification (NCBI taxonomy): domain Eukaryota; kingdom Metazoa; phylum Chordata; class Mammalia; order Peramelemorphia; family Peramelidae; genus Macrotis; species Macrotis lagotis. Next base: position 29,922,849 of record NC_133663.1, on the reverse strand, counting down.
AGGCTCTGGCTGCTTTTTCCTGGTTCTTAATTCAAAGGTACCATTTTATTTTGACCAAAGTAATTAATCCAAAGTTTTTTTGATAGGTGAGGGGGTCTGGCTGTGGAAACAGATGACAAAAAACACGTTTTCCCCAAGAACAGTGCTTAGGAAAAAAATGAAGAGAAAGTATGACAATTGAGAAATTCATTTTTATTAAAACCAAAATTGGTTTCCCTAGTGGGTTTGGGAGACCTGGGAATTCCTTTTCTTCCACAGAATTGCAGCCTAAAAGGGTTGCAAACAAACATATTTAAACAATCAATTATTAGCTGGTTTTTGATTGAAGTAAACTGTTTGTTTCTTTTTCCCCCATAGGTTGTAAATTTATAACTGGAAAGGGACCTCAGAGGTCATCTACTGTAGTTCAACCCCTTCATTTTATAGATGTGATGCTGAGATTTGGAGGCAATACATGCCTTATCCAAGGTCACACCTGAGAGGAGTAGCAGTCAGGATTTGATTTCTGGTCTTCTAACTTCAAATCTGGACTCTTTCCACTGGGCTATGTTAATTGACGTTGCTTTACTTCCCACAAAGTTTATTTGTCCTGGTGTACCCAAACATTGTCAGGAAAAAGTTCTACTCTCAAATGCTGGGGAAGGCATGCCTGCACTCCCAGATGTTCATAAACATAGTCAACTGGATCTGAGTTGACTTTTGGTTATGGAGCCTATCTCTTGGGATTCCATGTGGGAGAGGAAGAAGAGCAAATAATCCCATGTCCCTAAAAGGAAGAGTGGCATGACCTGATTCCATAGTTAGGTAAGGTAGGGGAAGACTGTAAGATTACCAACTTAAAGTTTCATAACTTTAGCCTTTTCTTTAATGTTTTGTTCACTCCAGAGTTGGACTTATGCAATGAGAGGACCCGTTGAAAAGTGAAAAATTCAACCCACCCATCAATTACTCTGTCATATTTGTGTCCAAGATTGTAGGGCAGTGGAACGATCATTCAAAGATCAGCTAGGTGGCATAGGAGATAGAACACTACTTGTGGAGTCAAGAAGTTCCGAGTTCAAATTTGACCTTAACCAGTAACTAGTTGTGGGACTCTGGGTAAGTCACTTTACCCTATTTGCCTCAGTTTCCTCATCTGTCAAATGAATTAGAGAAAGAAATGGCAAACTGTTCCAGTATCTCAACCAAGAAATCCCCAAAATGGGCTAACAAAGGGTCAGACATGACGGAAACAACTCAATTACAACAACATGAATTCTGTTTCCCCTTCCATCTTTGGTATATCTTTGGGATAAATAGGAAATAATTAACAGAAGGAAGGCACTAGATTTAAGAGGGTTGAGAAAAGCTTCCTGTAAAAGAAGTGATTTTAGTTGGGATTAAGGTAAATCAGAGAAATGAAGAGGGAGAGCATAGCAGGTATGGAGGACAACCAGAGAAAAATGCCCAGAGCCCAAAGATGGAGGGTTTTGATCACGGAACATCCAGGAGTCATTGGATTGAAGAATGGATATGAGGGGGACACCACCAATGAAACTCCAACCTTGCCTCTGACAATTATTATCACTTTTATTTACATTTAGAAATTTTGTTTGGCATAGAATTTGAAGAAATGAACCTCTTCCCTCTCCCCGCCAACACATGCCTGGTCCATAGCAAACACTAAATACTTAATGAAATCAACTTTATCTGCTTCTGTCAAATTATAATTTTGGATTTTGCACATTTCATTTATATTAAAAAAGAAAACCATTTCACACGTAGAACTTTAGGAGTCATACCGTTCATCTTTTGGCTTGTAAAATTGTTGATTTGGCGGTGATCTCCAAAGATCATTTGCTTTAAGTCTTCTGCCTTCAGGTCAGATTGCAAACCAGATGATCAGTATTGTTACTTTTCAAAATGTCTAGGACTTCCAGCTTTGTTCTATTTATCCCACAATCACAGTAATTGTAACAACTGCTGATTTTATACAATGTCGTAAGGTTTCCAACGCTGTTTGTATATATAATCTCATTGGATGATATAAGCTTTTAATAATTGCTCACATTTGATTATTTCTTGAAGTTTTGTAAAAATGTTTTCCTCACAGAAACCCCATGAAATGTAGGTAGAGAAAGTATGCTTATGTCCATTTTATGGTTGAAGGACTTCTCTGGACTGCGTAGCTAGCTTTTCTGGTATTAAAGACATTTTCATGGCTATAATTAATGGCAAACCAGCCTTTCTTCTTTTGTCTTATTTAGTGATCTTTGCTGGCATCGAACAACTGGGAGTGGTGAACTCCATCCTTTTAATATCCTTCTGTAGACTTCAGGACACCCTATAGTGTGCTTCCCAGGTTAGGCAGTCCATTTGCCTTTGACCTTTTCCCAGGGAACCTGTTTTCCATCTCTTTAATCATCTTCTAATTCTTTGCATCCTGTCTAGTTTCTCCTGTTTAAAAATGTGAAGATCAAAGTTATCTTAATGCTCCAGTGTCTTAGCATTGCAAAGAGACTGCAAGTGAAATATTTCTACATTGACTGTGCTGCTTCTGTTAATAAATCATAGTTTGTTGTTTTGTTTTTTAATATTAATCTTATACTCCATTTTCAACTAGTGGTTCACTATGACCTTCAGGTCTCTTACTTTGTGCTTTTTCCTTTGTCTTTTCTCTCAGCTATATTTATAATCTTGTTTTGTGTTTTTGTTTTTTCTCCTGGAGTCATTCTGTTTTGTTCTGTTTTTTTGATGGACTAGGTCTATTTTTTAAGGTCACTCTGGATTCCATTTCTAGCTTGGGGATTGGTGATATTAGCAGCTCTGCTCATTTTATAGTTGACAAAACTGAAGCAGTTTGTGCAGAAAGACAACCTCTAAGTCCTCAGAGCTGGGATTCGAACCCAGGTCCCTCTTAATCTCCAAGTTCATCATTCTACCCCAGGCTGCTGAAGGTAGAGATGATCAAGAACAGGGGTTTTCCCTAGATTGTTAGTAGTCTGGTGACATTTATTTATCTCTTTCCAAAATAATGTGTTCAAATAAGGGAAGGAAATACTAAAACTTCAAATAGAAATTATTGCTAATAAAGTTGCTTTTTTTCTTATCCAAGTCTGCGTACCCCTTGAAATCTATCTATGGATTCTTTGGGGTCTCTAGGATACAAGGAGAGGTGGTTGATGCCACTTGTATTGGATCTGTTTATTTTTCCTTCAACTACCAAGCTTATATTTTCTTTTTTTCCCTTTGTTTTCTGTCTCTGTAAAATGCAAGAGTCAATTATTTGAGTGTTTTGGTTTGGATTCCAGATAAATGAGATTTCACTGAATAGACAAGTCTGATGTGATCTAGCTTAGTGGAGAGCTGTCACTTCTGTCTTTCAACATTCATATTACACGAGAGCCACGGTCATTGTGAATTGCCAGAGACTGTAGAGGTAGGGCAGGTTTGGGTGGCGTGCAGATGTGGGCCAAGCAACCCCATCACTGCTCCTCTGGCTCTGCTCTGTGCTCTATAGGCTAAATTATTTGCCTCAACTGTCTAGAGACATTTGGGGTTTAAACCCTTTCCCCCTCCACATGTACCAGGTGAGCAAAAGAATGGTTGAAATAATGAGATGACTTGTCGCTGATGAATCACATAGAGAATTCAGGTCTTAAACCATGGGTGGTGGAGACAATCAGAGGCACCGCGATGGGATGGAGGAGAGGAAGATGCTGTGTAAATTTGGGCAGATTGTATCCAGAGATATTGCTCCATCTAGGTAGACTGAGACTCTAGGAAACTGGAGAGGAAATGGACTACTTAGAACCATCAAATGGATCCATCCATCCATCAAATAAAGGGGAAGAGAGGTCAAGATAAGTTTTAATAAAGAAGATCCTCCATTCTCGTTGGTTTTACCACTTAGCTCTCTGTCATCCAATAGTTTGTAAGCTCCTTGAAGTCAGGGATTATTATTATTATTATTATTATTATTATTAATTACCAGCACCTTGTGTATGATTCATTGCTGAATTATTGAATTGATGGCCGTTTGTTAACGTTTCTTATGTGGCCAGCAAGCCTCTATATAAAACCTGGAAGGGAAGAAGTGTGCGTCTCTTCTGGCCTTTTGCTCCACCTTTTTCACCTCTCTTCTCTTTCCACTTCTTTCTCTTTTTAGTTTTCTTTCCTTTCACTTTTCCTCTCTTCCTTTCTGTATCTGACATCAAGTAGCTCTGGACCTCGATTTCTTCAGTTTCCTCTTCTGAAAGCTGGGCGGGCACCGAGTTGCCTTCTAGCTCTAAACTCATCCGGCTAACTGATCCTCTCCCTTTATCCCCTCTCCCTTTCCTTCTCACACTTTCACTTTCTACTTTCTCTTTTTCCTCCTTCCCTCTGTTTCTTCTCTTCTCCTATAGCAGTTCTTTCATTCTCTGTCTTTCAGGTTTCTTTTTCCTCTTCTCCACCCGCCCCCGTTAGTCTTTCTCCACCCTTTTCTTTCTCTCTGTCTTAGATTCTCCTTTTGCTTTCATCCTCTCTGTCTGTCTCTGACTCTCCCTCTCTTCCTTTGCATCTTTCTCTCCCCCACTTCTTTCTGATTCTTTCCCCTTTTCTCTGTCTTTATCTCTTTTTGTTTGACTCTCCCCTTTTCTCTTTGTTTCTTTTTCTCATCTGTTTCTCTTTTCCTTCCCCTTTCTTTCCTTTCACTCTTGTTCTCTCTGTGTCTCTTTCTTTGTGTCTTTGTATCTCTGTTTTTGTCTTTTCCTTCCCTTTTCTTTACTTTTCACTCTTGTTCTCTCCTTGTGTCTCTTTCTTTGTGTCTTTGTATCTCTGTCTTTTGCTATATTTGACTCTTTCCCCCTTTGCTTCCCTTCTGACTTTCTTCCCCTTTCTCTTCATCTGTCTCACTGTGCTTTCTCTATCTCTCTGTCTCTCTCTGTCTCTGTCTCTCTCTGCCTGTCTCTCTGTCTCTGTTTCTCTGTCTCTGTCTCTCTGTTTCTCTGTCTGTGTCTCTGTCTGTCTCTCTGTTTCTGTCTCTATTTCTCTGTCTGTGTCTCTCTGTTTTTCTCTCTCTGTCTCTCTGTTTTTTCTCTTTCTGCCTCTCTGTCTCTCTCTAGGTCTCTGTCTCTCTGTTTTTCTCTCTCTATCTCTCTCTCTCTCTCTCTGTGTCTGTCTCTCTGTATCTGTCTCTATTTCTCTGTGTCTGTTTTTCTCTGTCTCTGTCTCTCTCTTGGTCTCTGTCTCTCTCTGTCTCTCTCTGTCTCTCTCTGTCTGTCTCTCTCTGTCTCTGTCTCTGTCTCTCTCCCCCCCTCCCCTCTTTCCTGATCTGCTCGCCCAGAGCCCGGGCCCCCAGTCCTTGCCCTCCCAAGAAGAGGCCCCTCAGTGCCCCGGGACACAGGGCGCCCCCGGGGGGCACAGGCCCCGGGGCGCCCCTGGGGGGGGGCGGCCGCCCCGGCAGCACCTGATTCGTATTATCAGCTCCTTTGGAAAACAGAAAGGCAGCAGAGCCCGTTTGCGAGGGCCCGGGCTCCCCGCAAACGCCGGGCGGCGGCGGCCCATTAGTGCCCACCAAGACCTCATTCGTCACGTCCCCGTCAGAGCCGCCCGGAGCCCCGGGCCGGGCTGGAACTCATCAGCCCGGGCCAGGGGTCGCGCTCATTAAGGAGTCAGAAGGAAAACTTTCAGGGGCTCCGACACATCGCCGGGGCTCCCGGCCCCGCCCCCCGGCCCAGCACCTCCAGGTCCCCAGACATTCAAATAAGATCAAGATGACAGGGCCCGCAAATGAATAGGGTCCTTAGCCGGCCGGACTTCTAATCTGGTCCTGATGGAAACGACCAGAAAGCTGCTTGCCAGGTCTCGGGGCACCATTTCCTGAGGTTAAACATAACATCTCAAAATGAAGCAATTAGGGCTTTCTAGAAAACAGGAGCCTTCTGGGTGACCCCCCCCCCCCCCTCCTGTTACTTCTCTTCCCTTTTTCGCTTTCTTCTTCTTTTGCTTTTCTTTTGCAAAAAGAAAACAAAAGTTATTTCATTTTGTGCTGCCTAGATCCATCCATCAGGTGGGGGGTGGGGGTGGGGAAAAGGCCCCTGCCTTGCTTTTCCTGGGGGGAGTGAGGCACTTTCATAGATACAGGGAAATCAGACAGCCGCAGGCAAGCTAGGGAAGGCCAACTGGGCAGGAGGATCTACTCCTAGAATCCGGAAACATTTGCTTTCTTCATTTATTTAGTCTGGACCTAAACACACACCCCCTCACACTCTCTCTCTCTCACACACACACACACACACACACACACATACATACACATTAGCACATATGCACATGTTCCATATCTCATGTATATGAGATGAACATTCACATAAAGTATTTATCCAAATAGCCACATATCTGGATACACCAGTGTCCACCATGAAGCAATTTATTTTGAAGTAAGATCATAGTTTCAGATTGTTATATTTCTAAGCAAGTGCCATGATATTATCTTCCTTTGCCTTTAGCTTAGTTTCTAAGATGATGATTTCTCCTCCCAGAAATCTGGGGGTCACAATTTTGTCTTAATTGTCCCTATGATATCTGAAATGTGGGTCACCTCCTATTGGACTGGTTAAAATGATATCCAGATAACTTTAGAACTAGAAAGGACTTTGGATGTCTTGAGGCCCCAAACCCTTATTTTCTAGTTTCTGAAACTCAGTCTTCAGAGTTCTAGTCATCCTGCTTATAAAGAGTTGGCAAGTTGCTCAAGGTCACACATGGGAGGTGGGCAGAGTCTGGATTTGAACACAGATTCTCAACCTCCGAGTTTATTATTTTTCCCACCATACACCCCCCCCCCCCACGCAAATACTTTAATCAGTAAACATTTTAAGCATCATCCTAGGGAGACTGCCAAGAAGTCCTGATTGTCAAGGCACCATTTTGTTTAAAAAACAAAACAAAACCGAAACACACCAAAATCCAACAAATGGCAAACAAGCAAAAAACCAACAATGGGAAGTGTCAAAGTGTGATGGCTCTATATTGATTATTGGGAGCAGACAATCTGGTGTCTTTTCATTTTTATAAGCCCAAGTGGGAAAACTTCATCTAATTCTGGTGTTAATATGATCGGCCCACTCAGTTTAATTAATCACACTTGAATGAGGGTCTTACTTTCCTCTCCATAAATTGTCTTTTCATGATAATAAGTCATGGGAAGCTTCTCTGTAGAGAAAAGCTTTGCCTCTTCTCATTGAAACGTGGATTTTTAAAGAAAACGATTGGTTCTGGTATTTAAAGTCAAACAATTATGGCTACTTTCAATTATTTTATCCCATGTGAGAGGCGCCATGGTATGGTGGAACTAGCACTGGATTTGGAGTCGGAGAAACTAGTCAGACGCTGCTTCCTCTGAGTCCTTATTGTAAGTCTGAGTCTCAGTTTAATTATCTTTAAAGGAAATGAGGAGGATGGACTAAGTGACCTCTAAGGTCATTTCATTAGAATGGAAACTTATGGAGGGAACAGAGGAGAGTTGGGGTACAACTCTCTCATTTTACAGATGAGGAAACTGAGGCTCCAAGAGGTCAAGTGATTTGCTTTAGGTTCACATAACTAGTGTCTGAGGCAGAATTTGAATGCCAGGTCGTCTGTTTCTCCAAGTGTGACACCCAACCCGAGGAAAGAGCAATTTAACTTTTGTCTTTGGATCCCCAGTTCTCAGGATTGTGAATGCTTTTTCATAAGTCCAAATAATTACTTTTTGATTGATTGACTAAATTTTAAATCCCTGATTCCCTGAATTGGTGGAGTTTTAGAAGAAGCCTCTGTGTGTGGAGGTGACTGATTGGAGGGGAACACATTCAACAAATCACAGTAACTGTCTTAGGACTCCCCTAACTTGCTACCAAATCGTACTTTTTCTGGGTGAGCTCCTGCTGCTTCCAATCAAGTCAATGAACGAGCTCTAGAATCTTCCCTGGAGATAAATGGTGAACCCAAGGATAAAACTGTGGCAAATCTAGCTATCCGAACTGTAGGGCCAGGAAAGATAAATATGGAAAGATAAATAGATGCATATGCAGTGTGGCTTGTTTCCCTCACCACCGACTGCTTTTGGAGGACTCCTTACCTGCCAGGGCACTGGGGCAGCCACTGGGAAACCATGGCATCCCCGATGATGGATCTGTGATTGATGCCCTTGGCCGAGGCGTTCCCACTCCCCCATTCAGGAAACAGGAGGGTTGGGGAGATAGTGCTCCAGTTTTCTTTCACAGTCCCTGTTTCCTCACTCTAATCACCTTCTGCTGTGGGAAAGAGATGAGATGCGGCCTAAAAACCAGATCATTGTCCGCCTCCTAGATTAATGCAGAGAAAGCAGTATTGTCTGTTGAATGGATAAACCTTCCTGCTGTCACTCAAAACCTAAATTCAACCCCACTTCATTTCTAAGAGGCTTATCTTTCTTGAATAGACCCTTGCAGCTCAAGTAAGAGGCGATGTAATGAAGCGTGTTTTTTTCTTAAGTAAGAAACCTGCTGCAAAGAAGAGGGGGAAGAGGGTGCAGCTGGTCTAACGGGCTTCTGTGGGCTCTCGAAAGACTTGTCATTTATCTGGTCTTGCATGACATCAAATGAGAGAAGATCAAGTTCAAAATCTGCCAGGGCGGCTCAAAAAGGGCTTCTTCATCTGTTAATTAAATCATGTTTATTAGCATACAATGCTGTGCAGCTGGGAATTGGATTGAACATGTCAGGGGGAGGGTTTTGGGGAAAGATTGGTGTCTCTTTTGGCCCCTCCCCTTTGGTCAGTGGTGGGGGTCAAGCCAAGAAATCATCTTGGGAAATTTCAAAAGTTTTATCCCAATTGCAATAACAAGGGGAGTGGGGTTTGATGAATGCACCACTAGACAGGTGGGGTATTAGGCAGATGGATAAATTCAAAGTGACATGCTGAGATCATTGTCAAATATGGTCTTTTGTATCTCTTAGTGATTAATTCAGAGGTTCTCCACCATGTGGATTCACTGACTTTTTCAGACACACACACACACACACACACACAAACAAACACTGGATGAGTAAACTCGTAACATCGGTAACTATAAATAAATGTGTTTTTGTTTTGGTTAAACATTGTAAACTGTGTTACATTGATGTTTAAACATTAGGAAATGCATCCAGAGTTTCATCACAGCTGGAAAATTGACTGGATAAAGGGTCATTTTAAGAACATTTCAATCCAGAAGTGAAGTTGGATAAACAAATCTCCAAATTGCATTTAAAAATAGCTTTTGGCTGATAAGCTTGTGTGGTTTTGATCATGAGAAGATGCTGCTTATGAGCTTTGGTTTACAAACAGTTGGGCAGTGGCCCCCAGGAAAAGGGATTTGGGAAATAAAATTGTCACAGTCTTAGGGGTGATGATACTGTTAATAGCATCCCCAAGCAGTCACACTTGGAGCTGCATCCCTGGAGAAGTTTGATGAATTTGGTGCTTTTCCAGTCTGATGTTCAAGGCCAAAATAAATGTTGAAGGTTAAAGAGTTTTAAAGAAAGTTACCTAGTTTGTTTGCAAGCCCAGACCACAGCTCTGAAATTGGTGGAAATAATTCTTTTAGTATTGTGTAATATGAGGCACTGATCCTGATCAGAATAGAATATGCCACTGATATTATTTAACCATCCTTAATATACAGCAACTAAGATCTGAATCTTATGAAATGCACTGAATCTTAAGAAAGTACTCCAGAAATTCAGTATGGGTCTCCCTCCGCCTACTCTAGAATAATTCTATTTTTTCCCCATATATTCTGATTATGTGATTTCACTAGATTCCTAAATTTTAATTTACTTAAGAATTCCATCCTTCTCCCCCAAAAGAAATTTGCCAGAGTAGATAAATACTCAAAAGGTCTTATGTGAGTAATTCTCATGGTCTCCATTGCCACTGTTCTATAACATCAATCTTTGCCTTGTTATTCTCTCCATTAGAGGATGTAAGGAAGAGCAGAAAGTCCTGCTCTGTGTGCAAACTGATTTTCAGTATTTGAGTTGACTGTAATGAAAAAGGAGAACAGAAAAATCAGTGAGGTTGGTATATTGACTGGACTTGGAGACAGGAAGACTTGAGTTCTAATCTTGTCTCAAACACTTAGGGGCTATGTGACTCTGGGCAAGTCACATAATCACTGCTTGCCTCAGTTTCCTTATCTGTCAAATGAAGGGGTTGGATTCGATGATATCCATGAATGCTCTAAATCTATGATCCTATGACCTTATTGAGTGAAAGTCCCAATATGAAACTTTGAATTTAGAGGTTCTTTAGATATTTGCTGAATATCAACTATGTGCATGGCAAAATAGACCTGCTGCATTGCAAATTCTGAGTATTTTCTTCTAGATGGCAAATTAGCAGGAGGGCAAGAACCACTTCTGAGCTAAATATGGTTTATTTCCTAAAGCTTGCACAAATTAAGCATTTGAAAAAGCTCAAAGGGACCTCTGAAGCCTTCTAATTCAACCTTATTTTACTGATGAGAAAATTGAAATCCAGGGTAATGAAGTAATTCACTCAAGGTCTCATGAGTAAGTATAAGGACCAGAATTCAAACCCACGTCCCCATCCAAAAAATCCAGTGTTCACTCCGAAAGTATGTTTGAATTGAACAAAGATCATAAAGGCATACATTTAGAATTCAGGGGCCATCTTATATGAGCCCTCCCCACCCCCCACAATTTTGTAGTTGTGGAAACTGAGGCCAAAAAATGGTTAAACAACTTGTTCAAAGTCACACAGGTTGTGGGTTTCAGAGGTGGGATTTAAGCCCAGGTACTTCAGCTCCAGAACCACTCTCTACTATGCTTCCTCCCAAAGAACTGGGAATGAACAGTAGCCTGCCATCTTTTAAATTTATTCTCTTGATCTTAAAGGAAAAGAATATGAATGAATGGGTCAAGTTAAATTTTCTAGAACTGGTTCAAATACTTAAGGTCCATGCCTTATTGAAGATGCATAAGTGATGCTGCATACATCATCTTCCTCGTAAAAGGTTACTAGATTGGCTAGGAGATAAGTCACTGAAGTAGGATGAACTTGGGGAAACAGAGAAACAGGGGATTCTGTTTATAGTCTCTACCTTAGGAAGATTAAGGGTTTGTCTCAACTGGTCTCCAATAAAAGATTAATTTCTGTAAAAATTTAAATAAACTTGGCTATTTGAAACCTATAGATTTAACATGTCTAAGCTATTGGAATCCAAGCTCTCTCTTCCCAACCAGTTGATTTGTTGTATTGGACAGATCTATAGAAAAACTAAGCAAGGGATGTAAGTGATACAGGCTGCCAAGTTTAACCGAGCAAGTTTATTTACCCAACAGATTGCTATTAGAGAAAATATTAAGTTTGTTATAGAAAACCATAAAAGTGAGGAAATTCACAGGTAAAGGGTAAGGCCCAATAGGGAGTGCCAATAACAACTTCCTCTTGTGTCAACGGGTCCTGGGGACCTAGGTTGCATTTCATGTCGAACTGTGAATTCAGAGGCTTTATTGTCTCCTGTCACAAGCCTAGCCTTCTTTTATTGTGGTTTCTGATGTGTTAAATATGTTTTTATGGCCCTCTCTGTCTGTTGGGCCTAGCACGCCGTTGGTGCTTAATCAGTTAAATAATAATAATATATGTGCATGTAAGATTGCAGAAAGAAATGACATATTGTTTGAGGGGTTTGAGATTGTTCTTCTGGTACCTGGGGGAAACAGCCAGATGAGCCTATTACTTTGAATAGATTAGGAGTTGCTAACAATAGCGGTGTCACATCTGGAATATATGATCTGGATTCAACGGCACAAATAAACAACATCTCTCATCTTACCCCACTGAGCAACTCTTCGGGAGAAAGTTGCACGGGTACTCAGTGAGACATCAATACATGGCCTCTTAGAATTCTGCAAATGAACGGCCACTGCCGGGGCTTGGCTTAGTCTAGATGATCTTGGGTTGAGCTTTGGATGGATGGCGGTGTCTCTTTGAGCTCCGATGAAGGATATACATGCATACATATAAATAAACATATATGAAGATATATATATATACATTATATGTATGTGAGTGCGTATGTGAGTGCGTGCGTGTGTGAGTCCAGTGAATGTCCACAGATGCTGACCTTTCCCAGGTCATTTTCCCCCTTTGCTGATGTCTTCCTCAGTAAGGAGACACCTGCATCCGTGTATTCCCATCCGTCTGAGCTTGGTGGCCCTTCCGTGCTTTCCTTTCTTTCCCAGTTTGGATCAGACCCAGAATATCAACCCTCCCTCCCCCCACTCCACCCCCTCCCTCACCATGTGCCAAAGGCCTGCAAAGTTCAGACCAGAGGTGTTTGTGTAAGATAAAACCAAGACAATGTCCCGTCCACTGCCCAGCTCATCTGTTTACACGAAGCTCTTTGCTCATGTCCCTGATTAGCTCATTAGTCAAGACGGCAGGAAGAAGCTCAATCAGGTTTTTATGATTCATCATTTCTGTTCCCTGTTTAGGAGACAATGTTAACACTCTCTGCCAGTCTTCCAAGAGATTTTTTTTTCAGCCCCTTAGGGAAGGGTTTTTGAAAGACACTCTCTTCCTGAGTATATGGTCTTTTAAGTCCAAAAAGATAGTAGACTTCCTGTTCTCTCCTCTCTCCTCTCTCCCTGCCTTTATTGATCTCTGTCTTTCTCTGTCTCCTTCTGTCTTTCTGCTCATCTCCCTCTATCTTTATCTCTCTCCCTCTGACTCTACTGGTCCCATTCTCTATGTCATTCTTTGCCTTTGTTGATGTCTGTCTCTCTCTCTCTCTCTCTCTCTCTCTCTCTCCCCCCCCCTCCCTCCCTCTTTATCTCTCTCCTTCTGACTCTATTGGTCCCACTCTCTCTGTCATTCTTTGTCACTCCTTTTGTTGATCTCTCTGTCTCTGTCTCCCTCTGTCTTTCTGCTCATTTCCCTCTTTCCTTATCTCTCTACCTCTGGTTCTCTTGATCCCTCTCTCTATATCATTCTTTGCCACTGCCTTTGTTGATGCTCTCAGACTCTCTCTCTCTCTCTCTCTTATTCCCTTCCTCCTCCTTCTACCCACCCCCTCTCAAAACCTATATTGTGTCCCTGGATGTTGATTCCTCCAGAGCATATTTTAAGGTGAAATTTTCCTACAGGCTGTAGTGAATTGGAAATTGGGGGTGGGAAGGGAGATGGATCTGTAATGTTTTCTAAACTCAAAAGGCTCTTTCTGAGAGCTTTCTGGCCAGATGTAAGTTATGGACAGCAACAGGTATACATATATATATATATATATATGTATATATATATATATTTTTTCTTCACACCATCAAAGGCAAGAGTACATTTTTAATATATGAAAAGGGTCCCTCTGTTCTCTTCTTTTGACCTTGATGTTTTAGTTATATTGCGGACTACCCCTGCTTTGGCAGTATTATTCTCGACCCATCCAATTACCATTTCTATCAGCTCTTCTGAAAGATTATGCTTTTGGGGTGTTCTTCTGTAGATGTCTTTCCAGTGGCTTCACTTGATGAATGTGACAAGTTTTGTGTTGTCTCCCTCCCCTCATTGAATTGAAAAGTTTTTTTTTTTTGATAAATACAGGCCAATAAGTGCCCAAAGGCAAGTGTTTCAATGGCTGCTAAATCTTTCAAGGTTAGGACTTAACCTCTCCCTTCTCCCTAATTCAACTGCAACCTTCAGTCTGGAACCAATCAAGAATATCAGATGATACTTAAACAATGAAGGATTTCTGATATTCAGGTACAGCCTCCAGCTCAATAGGATTGTGGAGTCTTTGTGGGTAGCTGGTATTCTAACAAAAGTCGCCTTTGCTCTCAAGTACTGTCACAAAAGGTGAAATTACCATTTGCTTGGAGGGATGCCATTCATCATTGTCAGCACCCTAAGCATCGTAAGTAGCTAAGGCCTCTCCAAATTAATGCCTTGTTCTTCAAGGGGGGAAATTTCCCAAATCCTTGAGGATGGGCCATACAAAACTCATCTCGCCCCATTTTAATTTATCAATCCAATCTGAGTTAGGGGAAAGGGAGCTTCATTCAGTCTTAGCTTTTTATTTACAGTCTAATTCTAAAAGAAAAAGAAATAAGATATGAAAATAAGTTGGAAAATAAGATAAATCTCTCCGTGAAATCACCCGATCTACTCAGTCCTGTAGCAAAACCTCCATAATTCATTTGTAGGTCAGCTCAAGGGATTAGCCATGACGTATTTGGAAATTCATTTATTTCTATTTTATTTTGCTGTTTCTTATGCATAAGGGTAATGCTGTCCCCAAGGCTTTTCAGGTAGCCCTCAAATCTTGACAACATTTGCTGTCTCTGAGGCCTAAGCCAAAATTAATTTTCAAATAAACAGCATAAAAATGTATGGAGTTGTATAAATTTGAATACAAAATGCATTTGTTTCGTTTGCTCCCATCCATACATACATACTGTCTGTTCAGCCAAAAACCATAATGTGACATTGAAATTAATGACCGTAGCTATGCACGTCGGGGAAAGTATATAAAAAAAAGTTTTGCTGAGAGTTTAAAAAAAACAACAACCAACAAAAACATCACAAGCTGTATTTGGGTTCATTTGCATCTGGACAGGGCCTCGGAAAATCGCCGTGTAAAAAAAAAAGAGTGTCTTTTAAATTTTTCCCAGAAAGAAGAAAAATCAGCTCCTTTTCTCCCCCCCCCCCTTCAACTTGGCTCTGAGCTTATGAATTCCATAGATGACATCATCTTTGGATAGGGGAAGGCATTTTCCTCCCCCAAAGTAAAGAAAGGTAAAGCAAGTTACTGCTGCTTAATTTCTTCTTCCAATAATGGATCGGGTCGGGGACATTAAAGAAACATGGATTTAATGGAGACAGAGGCAATCTGACCAGGCTTCCATTGTGATGTTTCTCTGGTAGAAAGCTGAATTCAAAGAAAATCATTCTAAACCCATGTTTTTACTTAGAAAAGAAGGTTATCTCTGTTGTTGTAACCATGTTATTGGTGCTCAGAAAAGATAGCCAGCTAAAAATGTTCTCTATTCATCAGGCTGTAGAGAATTCACCCTATTAAGAAGGCACTTTTTTTTTTTTTTGGTTTGTTTCAGTCTTCAAAGTAATTTAAAAAAATATCATTCCACAAGGGGGCTTCATATGCACTGGTAATTTTATTTGTTTGTATATTTGTTAAGTGTGATAAAAATATGCTTACATTCAAGAA
The DNA here is from genome assembly GCF_037893015.1 of Macrotis lagotis. Taxonomy (NCBI): domain Eukaryota; kingdom Metazoa; phylum Chordata; class Mammalia; order Peramelemorphia; family Peramelidae; genus Macrotis; species Macrotis lagotis. Next base: position 29,907,641 of record NC_133663.1, on the reverse strand, counting down.
AACACTTGCCTTCCATTCTTGAAAGTCTTCATTTTCTGAACGGGCTCCCCTCCTCATTCTGCCCCCACCCACAACTGAAGCAAGTTTCTGGAAACTTGAGACTGAATCAGAGAGTTCAGGGTAGCTGGTATTCTAAGAGACTGAATAGTCTCTTCCCTTTGCTCCGGTGGAGAGGGGTCTTTTGGGTCCTATTTTCTGTTAGTGTCATGAATTCATGCAAAGTAATTCAAATATTGATCAACGGTCTGAAAGTGCCATTTTGTATATATGTGGCAGCCATGTTTTAATCTCTGTCTTTAGATCACTGTGATCAAACCCCATTCAATCCACACTTATTTTTATTTTATGTTTTCATTTCTACATAGTATGATGTGAACTGGAAGGGATCTTAGAAATTGCTATTCCAATGCTGATGTCTTACAAATGAGGAAACAGAGGCCCATCGAGGTTCTGTGCATTGGCCAAGGGCACACTATAGTTAAGAGCCAAATGTTAAATCAGATCTCCTGATTCTCAAGTTTAGTGCTCTTTCTAGTCTCTCCCATTGCCTTTATTTTTTATGCTCAATGGATTTTGTTTCATTGCTATTCATATGAGCAACGATTCAGAACAGAAACAACAAATCCCAATTTGCTAAAACCCTTGAGATGATCACTGAATGACATAGTGCGAAGGTCACAGTCACCCACAGAGTTGGGAAGATTGGACTTCCAGTCATACTTCTGATGCTTAAGGGCTGTGTGACCAGTATAGTCACTTCACCTCAGTACTCAGCTAAGTCTAGAAAATTCTAAGTTCTCATTCATAGTGGAGGGAGTCTCCTTACCCAGAGTTCCCTATAAAGCTACTTATCCCGTGAAATCACAGAGAGCAATGAAAGAAAGAATATTGACTTGGGAATTCAGAGACCTGGGTTCTCTCCTTGCTTTTGCCACTGTGGAATGATATGGCCTTGAAGCGAGCAATTCCTCTGGGCCTCCAATTTTCTCAGCAGATGATTTATATAATTCCTCAAGTCCCCTCTGTCTCTTAAGATTTCTTGATTTGTGTCTTATTTGATAGTAGTGAAGGGTTTTGTTTTTATTGGTGGTTAATTGTGAATAACTTGCCTCATAATAAACCTTCTTTGGGGCATCTGGGCTAAAAGCCCATCCAGTGTCTGCCCTAAGTCTGGCACCAATACAGTGAGCCTGTAAGCAGAAGGCCACCACGCTGCCGGCCAAAGCAGGGGTGTACCAACAAAACAAAACAAGACAGAGTTCTGTGTCAGTACATATTGGGATCGAGCCTCAGAGTGGCTACCCAAATGAGAGAGGGATCTAAATCACACACACACACACACACACATCCCCCCACTCCACATACCCCCATGCATGCACCACACACATGTGCACACACACCACACACATGCACACACCTCCCCCACCCCCCACATACACACACCACACACACTGCACCCCCCACATATAACCCCCCCCACACCTCACACATACCACACACATGTGCATACACGCACACACACAATCAAACCCAATAAAAAATGGTAGACAAAAGAAGCAAAGTCAGAATGAGTTTTATATGTAGCCATTAGGATACTTTCCCACTTCCCTTTAGTGGAGTACCACTGGCAATTCAATTTAAATATGGTTTCCGAGGGTCACCAAGAGGTTGATGACGTTACCAAGAGCCCATAAGCATCAGACCCAGGACTTGAACGTGGGTCCTGAACCTGAGCCTTCCTGACTTGTTAGTCCGTTAGCTATTGTGCCTACGACCTCTCTGCATATTTATGTGAACTCAAGGAGGCCTTCTGAACAATGTGCTCTTCAGGGAGATGGGCTGCCAGAAGAAGGCTCCACCTTGGTAGGGGTTAAGCTTCTTTGTTTGGACTCTGATTGCTCTCGACCAGGTCACACTGAGTGTTTTGGTTTGATGGTCAAGTCATCTGGAAAGTCAAAAATCATTGTTAGCCTCTTAGTTTGCTATTAAAGGGAAGGAAAAACACCAGGGTATATGCAATGTTATTCTCTCCAACTCAAGCCTGGTTTCACTGACTCACTGAATTTGCTTGAGATTGGGATGTCTCTGTCTCTCTGACTGGTTTTCTCTTATTCTCTAACAATTTACAAGATCTGATAAAAATATCTCCTATTCTTATTCTTCTGGAAAGAAGGAGATTAGGAGAGAATATCATTAGAAGGATTTATTGGCTCAAGGTCAATAAGTGGGGGAGTCTCTAGTGGAGGACCACAGGGATCTATGTCAGCTACTTAGCAAAAGGCATCAATGACCTATTCATCATACTTACAGGAGGTGCCGTGCTAGAAGGGAAAAATAACACAGTAGATGACAGAGTCAGGATCCAAATGGATTTTGGCATTAGAGAGCATTGGGGTGACTCTATTACTATTAAATTAAACAGAGGCTTAATAAACTCATTAAATAAAATTCTGTCATAAAAACTACATGAGGGAGGGATGACTAGACGACGAGTTGTTCTGAAAAAGATCTGAGACTTGTAGTGAACTGCAAACCCAATGTGAATCAGACAGGGGATATGGTGGCCAAAATGACTGCTGCCATCTTGGGGAGCCTCAAAAGAGGTATCACTTCTAGGCGTAGGGAGAAGACGATGACTCTAAACTGCAGTATGTCTGGGGGGGCAATCAGGATGGGCAAGCTTGCGACTGTTTCATATTGGGATTAGTTGAAGGAACTGGGGATGTGTAGCCTGGAGAAGATAAATCTTGGTGGGGGGAGCACATGGAAGCCGTTCAAATATTTAAAGGGTTGTCATGAAGAAAATTAGCTTTGTTTTATTTGACCCAAGAAAGCAGATTCATGTACAATGGTTAGAAATAGCAAAAAGTTCAGTTTAGACTTGAAAGTGGGAGAAAAACTTGCCATTAATGAGAACTGTACCAAAATGGAGTAAGTAACCTTGGGGAGGAGGGGAATTGTCTTCTTTGGAATTCTTCAAGCAAAGACCGAGTGGCCACTTGTCAGGTATGTTATGGTACAGCTTCGTTTCATGCATAAGGGTTCATGATGGACAGGACTAGAAACCCCAGATCTCTGTATTACCCTAGCCTAGAGAGAAGCTGTCACCTTTTGGGGATCTGGTCCATTAATATCAGTGGCAATTAGAGAAAATTCAATGATGCAGTCATATGCCGTTTTATTAATGTCCCATGATTTATTTAACCATTTTCTTACTATTGGACACTGATTTACTTCTAGTTAGGGTATAGTCTTAATAATGGAATTATTGGGCCCACGTACTTATTGGTCCATATGCATATCTGCACTCTCAATTTCAGAAGCTAGCAGATTCTGATGTCATAACATATGTGATATACTTCATACTAAATTATATAGAGATTTTAGAAACTATCATTTTTCTACTTCTCTTTATAAGTGAAGAAACTGAGGCGTAGGTTGTGGAAGTGACTCTTATGAAGCATAAAAAGACATAATCAATCTCCATTTTTAGTCTTGTATCTCTAATTATAAGCATGCACTTGCCCTAAATACATCTAGAGATAAAGCCTAGGGATGTCTTGTATAAACTTTGTATCTCCCCACCAGCACTTAAGACAGAGATTTGCATACAAGAGGTGATTGATGGATATCTGTTGATTTAGAGAATGAAGGAGAATACCTAAAATTTGGAATGAATACATTCTTTAATTCATATTTTATCCATATCACACAAGCCCAACAGATTCATATGTTATTTATTTGTTGTGTTCATAAATGAGTCATTTTGGTTGTGTTCAACTCTTCATGACTCCATTTGGTGTTTTCTTGGCAGAGATACTGGAGTGGTTTTAGCCATTTCCGTTTCCAGCTCATGTTACAGTTGAGGAAACTGAAGCCAACAGTGTTCACTGACTTGACCAGAGTCATACAGCTAGTTAGGTATTCGAAGGAAGATTTGAGCTCAGGAAATGGAATCTTTCTGACCCAGACCAGGCCCTCCATTGTGCCACCTACCTCCCATTATTTGTTTATTCTTTCTATTTATTTTTTTAAGGGTTTTTGCAAGGCAAACAGGGTTAAGTGGCTTGCCCAAGGCCACACAGCTAGGTCATTATTAAGTGTCTGAGACCAGATTTGAACCCAGGTCCTCCTGACTCCAAGGCCGGTGCTTTATCCACTACGCCCCCTAGCCACCCCTATTTGTTTATTCTTTAACAAAGTTTTGTTTCCCATCTCTCTTTTCCTTTTGTTAAAATAGAGTTTTTAAAATGCCTTGTGCCAGGCATGAAAATTGCTTATAGCAAGGACTTCCCATCTTTCTTTGTATCCCTAGCAAATTAACAACAGGCCTGCTAGGTAATACATACTTAATACTTGTTTCGTGGTTTATTGATCACCATCTATGGTTAGCAAACCATTTGGCATGCTACCTTCAACATGGTACTTTTATGGAGGCCTGTGGTCTTCCACTTCTCTATAGAGAGAATATGGTTTTCAAGGGTCACCAAGAGGTTGATGATGTTACCAAGAGCCCATAAGCATCAGACCCAGGCCTTGAACCTGAGCCTTCCTGACTTGTTAGTCCTTTAGCTATTATGGCTACTACCTCTCTGAATATTCTCATTTGCTGATTTTTGAAAATGAGCAGTGTATGCTTGGCTGTTATGTTTTGCTTTTTTCCTTCAAATGCAAAGTCTGCTCCTGCCCGGGAGTCAGGGTCAATGCCGAGGCAGTTTCCTCTGAGACGCACACTTCTAAGATGGCACAACCTTAAATGCTCTGTCCAATCAGCACCTGGCTATGGCAGACTTTTCCATCAGGTTTCCCCCATTAGAATGGCACCTGCTTGTGAGCAGGCACTGGCTTACTCTTCCCTTTGCACATGGTCAACAAGAAATGTTTTTTTCATTCATTCGTTCAGTCTTCAAATTTAACATCTTAGAGGCTGGCAGAGACCAGGCCCACGATGTTTTCCCCCATGTTTCACATACCTGTGAAGTCCCTTTCCATGATTAAAAAGGCCCGTCATTCATTTTGCCACAGTGGACGGACTGATTCGTCTAAGGAAGCCCTAAAATGCTTTGAGGGAAGCTTCCTAGCTTGGGGTGATCTGCTCTGGATCCCCAAAGCAGACCCTGACTTTCTATTCTCCAACTTCCCCAAGAAAGGAAATGGGAAACCTTTGAATTGCTCAGAGAGCTTGGAGCTGGCATTTCCTAGGGCATTTCCTAAAGTTCTCATCATACTCATTTTATTCTTGCTAATCTTGCGACTGGAGCATCTTTTGAGAGTAGACTCAAGTCTCTTTTCTTTCCTTCTGCCCCCAAAACACCTGTACCTCCTCATAGTGATGCGTGAATCACGTGGTCCCTCTCCCATTTGTTGGCCCATCCCGACCATTTCACCCTAGAACTAATCAAGTCTCTAGAATGAGGCAGAACTGAATTCTGAGGAGCTCTTGAAGTAGGCAACCAAAAGGTGAAGGGAGAAACCTTGTATGATTTTTTTTCCACATTCCACCCTTTCAACTGCCTGAGAGCTGGCCAACAGGTCAAAAGTCTTGCCTCTGGAGCTGATCTCCCCTCCCCCTCCCCAGCTAGTTCTTCCTTCTAGGAAAGCAAATTCAAGGAGGGATATGGTAGAAATCATTTGACTTATCTACTGAATTCTTGTAAAAAGTCCTGTTCTTTTTACAGGTGAGCTGGGCAGACCACTAGCCATTGCACCCATAGGGCTGTGGCACGTGGAGTGACAATGATGGAGTGGGAGATCCCAGAGGTCCCCCGAGCTTGTGTTGCTCCCATGCTGGGCCTCACCCAGAAGAGCCCTGGAGCTCTGGGCACCTCCAGGACTGGGCATCACCTGTGGCTTCTGGGCTGGAACAAAAGAATAATCATTTCTAGGAGGGACAGGCAGACTTGGGAATTTTTGCCCCTTTCAAGATATGACAACTAGAGTGTTCTTTCTCCTCTCTTTCCCCTCGCTTTCCCGCTCTTCTTGTCTCTTTTCCTCTTCTCTCTCTTCCTTCCTTCCTTCCTTCCTTCCTTCCTTTCTCTGTTTGTCTCTCTCTCCCCCCCTTCTTCTATCAGTTTCCTTTTCTTTTTCATTTCTTTTCTCTTTCCTTTCTCCCTATTTCTCTGTCTCTATACCTCTCTCCCCTCTTTCTTTCCTCTCCCCCTCCCCTCTCCCCTCTCTCCTTTCTCTCTCTCTCTCTCTCTCTCTCTCTCTCTCTCTCTCTCTCTCTCTCTTTCCTTGTCTCTCCTTTCTCTCCCCCTCCCTCTCCCCCTCTTCTTTCCCTTCTCTCTCTGTCTCTGTTTTTCTGACTGTCTCTCCTGCTTTCCCCCATCTCTCTTCCTCTCTTCCCCCAGCCCCTATCCTCTGTGCCCTTTCAGAGATTTCAAAAATCATTTGAAAATGTTGACAAAGTCCTCTAAATCCTCTGGGAAGAGCATAGTGTGGTGATGTCTCCCCTTTTTTTTTTTAAAGATTTTTTTGCAAGGCAGTGGGGTTAAGTGGCTTGCCCAAGGCCACAGGGCTAGGTAATTATTAAGTGTCTGAGGCCGGATTTGAACTCAGGTACTCCTGACTCCAGGGCCGGTGCTCTATCTACTTCACCACCTAACATCTCATGTCTCCTTTTTATAACGAAAGAAGCTGAAATAGTTGTTTCACCGCTAACACAGGAGGAAAAACCTGCCACTGCTGAAAGGCTACTGTTCATGTAGATGAGTTTCTCTCCCAGTGGAAAATATATTCAATTTTCTGGAGTTTTGGCAGCCATAAAGTTGGACTATCACCCCCCCCCCCCTTTTGTCACTCATATCCTAAATCAAGAGTGGTAAGGGACCTTTAGAGGTCGTCTAGCTCAAGTCCCTCATTTTACTGGGGTTAGATGCCTTGTCCAAGGTCATACAATAAGTATAGGAGCAGATTCTGAACTCAGGTCCTCAGATCCATCAATAAAAAGGCATTTATTAGAATCAACAGACATTAAATGCCTCCCCTAAACTAGGCGCTGTGCTAACTCCTGGGAATAGAAATACAAAAAGTGAACTGATCTCTGTTCTCAAGAAAGTAACGTTCTTAAGGAGAACACATCAAGATCATGGGTGAATATGAAAAATAAGGCAGTTAAATCCAAGGCAGTTGCGGGGGGGCGGCATTAGTGGTTTGGGGAGGAAGAATCATGGAAAGCATTTTGCTTGCAGGAGGGGCTGCTTGGGGCCCTCTGGAAGGAAGAGAGTGAGAGGGGAGGGAGGAGTCCATTTTGTGGATGGGACCCCCCACCCAAAGACAGGCAGAGAAGGGACGGAGGACTGTGGGAGGGAAAGGGGAGGTGGGTCTGGCTTAGGACAGGAAGGGAGGTCGTGTCCGCAGACTCTACGTCTAACTTCTTCCCTACTATTCCATGATTAGTCTTACAACAAAAAGCAGTTCAGGGGCCAGTGAGGACCCTTGGCTCATTTGTGTTATTTTGCAAAACAGAAATCCACAGATTTCTCTTTTCTTCTTCAAAATTCAGTGGAAATTGAATCCAGGCCAAGCCAATAGAGGAACATTTTGTGTGTGTGTGTGTAAGAGAGGAGGGAGAGAGGAAAGAAGAAAGGAGAGAGGGGAGAAGAGGAGAGAGGAGAGAGATGTTTGTCAAAGGAAATAAAACACATTATATAAAAATGCAGAGTATTTAGTAGATGCCAGTGATTCAAAGAATGTCAAGGAGACTGAATTAGTATAATAGACTCAAAATCCCCAGGTGACCTACATTAATTCCCTCAATCTCTTGTTTGGTCAGAAAGACATTTCCAAAAAATTGCTCCTCCACAGGTTGGCTTCTCAGACTAGAGTGCTGACCTGGAGAAGGTTTGATTGAATGCATGGAGTGGGAGCTGGCCCTGAAACAAAGGATGGGGGAATTCACTGAAGGCATCATCCTTACTGATACGGAAAGTTCACTGATCTCAGGAAACATTTAAAGAATAAAAACGGGCAGCGATTGTAGCCAAAATTTAGAATGTGGCTATTTTATCACACGTGTGCGTGTGTGTGTGCGTGATTGCATTAGGAGTAAGATGAAAATTCAAGTTGCCCCACTTGAAGATGGTTTCTTTAGAAATCTACTGAACGTAGCCGTGGACTGATAACATTTTGTAAAGTTGTATTTTTTTGGATACTTGGATTAACGTTTTACTATAGAAATAGTATTGTAAATGGTAATTTGGTTCCTACCTAGCCCATAAATCCAACTGAACTCAACATATTTTTTGGGGGGAGGGGCAGGGGTTGGAGTTCAGTGACTTGCCCAAGGTCACACAGCTAGGTCATTATTAAGTGTCTGAGGGCACATTTGAACTCAGGTCCTCCAGGGCCCGTGCTTTATCCACCTATCGCCCCTCCACTTAATTATTTTAAATGAGAAGAAGGGGTGTGAGAGACAACTGGAGTCATCTCCCACTGCCTCCAGCCAGCCCCAGGTAAGGCCAGGGGGGCAAGGAGAGGTTTTCCAATGTGGGGCTAAAATCATTAATTAATTATAAAATAATTAATAAACCTTTATTAAACCACGGGGACAGGGCTAAATTTGGGGATATTAATATGCATATGTAAAACAAAGTTGCCCCCTGCCCTCGAGGCGCTGGCAGTCTAATGGGGAGGGCAGCACCCACGAGGAAGCTGGGGGCGGGGCCAGGCAAAGGGGGCGGAGCTAGGCCTCCCCTCTGATGGTGCGCATGCGCTAGCCTTGTCATCCCAAGGGAGGCCTAGCTCCGCCTCCTCTATCTCACCTGATTGTGTGGGTGTGGGGGGGCGGGAGGACCTGTGTGAGGCCCCCTTCATTGGAGGCCCCGAAGCTCAAGGCCCGCCCCTCTAGTCACACGGCCCAATCAGAGGGCAGAGAGGAGTGATGAGGCGTCAGGCTCCCTCTCATTGGCCCTCTCCCCGGAAGTCCCTGGCCGCGCCGCCATTTTGTAGCTCTAGCTTGATGGAGGAGCAGGGCACATGGGGGACCATTTCTTGCGCCAAAGTAGCAGGAACCCCAATTTATTTAAAATTCTGCCTTTTTTTTCAGTGTTCTTACAACAAAAACACAAAATGCAACCCCTCCAAACAAGTATTTTGCTAAAGTGTTCCACATGAATGCTTATTTTTCCCTAAGCAGTAGGGGAGCCTGACTAAAACGAGATGTAAACCACTTGCAGTGGGGAGACGGGAGCTCAAACCCTGCCCCAGAAGCTGACTAGCTCTCGGCCTGGGCAGGGCACTTCGTCTTTTATCTCTAAAACAGGGAGGCTTGACTGGGGGACAGTTAGGTGCCTTTCAACCAAGTATAGGACACTGGGATCCTATAGGAACCTATAAATCGCTTCCTCTCAATATTTTTCATTTTTTTTTTCAGATCCAATTTTACTTTATTTTTAGATCTAAATTCTCCCCCTTCCCCTTCTTCCACCCATCAAAATAATAGTTAATTACTGCAAACTCCTGCGTTAAAAAAGTATATACTTTTAAAAAAGTCTATTAATCAAAGCAATATGTGGAGAGTGGTCAAAGGGCCTCATTGTTATTTCATGTTAGTCAAATTTTGGGCAAGATCCCAGAACTTCTAAGTGGGTGTTGAGATACTTGCTGGATGGTTTTAATGATATAGAATTAATACAACCAAAGAGATTCTTGTCAACTATTTTTAGACTGAAAAAGCAACATACCCCCCTTTTACGACCATCCATCTAGGATAGGGTGTGCTTAGTAGGTTTGCTTTTTAAGCTACCAATTCTAGTTTTGTTTCATAAGTGAGTAGGGACAAAAAAAGCTCGCTACTCGATGACCAGGGACAAAAAGAAAGGTGATTTAAGCTTGGGATTTTCCTTTATGCGAGTGTGAATGAGTTTCACGTTCTGGGAAGTCTACCTAAAGAGGGTGGGAAAAACCTAACCAGTTCAGGAAAGGCACTGGGACAAAGTGAAATATAGTCACCTTGACAGAAATGAGAAAGGCTATATAAGTTTTGAAAGCAGTGGCCCATTTAGTTATTTCTCTGATTTTTCAAATTTTTCTTCAATGCTATAAAGCAATAAGAAACAAAAGAAAAATCTTTTGAATGACTCGTCATAGCTTATTGGAGCAGGAAAATAAGCTATTCAGGCCCACTCCCGGATTTGCCGTGAGTGGCAGAGTCATTCCCTGCTGTGAGTCATAGGACTGTTCGGAATGATGATTGTCTCATGTTAAATGACTGTCAACACTTGGGGAAGAAACAAAGGTATGAAGTGATTTTTTTTCCTAAAAAACAAAACAAAACAATACATTATTGGAAATGCAGCTTCACATGACCAGCTTATGACTTCATTTCATCAGTTGATAAGTTTATTTCGCCAAAGTAGGGATTTCAGAATATGTCTCCATCCGTCTTCCATTTATTTATTTATTTTTATAAATTTGACTAATGATGTGTTTTTCCAGTTAAGATTTTCAGGTCAAAAATGGTATATTGTGATCAAAGTCCATGACTTGGAGTGTTCTGATAGTTTCTTTCAGCATTGTGGTTCAAACTTCCTAAAGGAGCAGTATTTCGAATATCAACTCTCCAACATAAAGGAAAAGCACAGCCTGGGTCCAATTAGTCTCACATGTAGAGGAGGCAATGAACATTATACTCATGATTTATCTGTAATATTTGAAGAGGCAGTTGCTGAGCATCTTAAATACTATGTGTATATATGCATATATATAATATATGTATAGCTGATATGAAATGTTTGAGTGACATTAACATCTGTTCCTCTTGGTTTCATATAATAATAATTTCTATTATCCAGTTGTTTCATGATTTTTCATGACCCTAATTAGAGTTTTCTTGGCAAAGATATTGGAGTGATTTACCATTTGTTTCTCCAGCTCATTTTACTGATGAGGAGACTGAAGCAAACAGGGTGAAGTGACTTGCCCAGGGTCATGAAGCTAGGAAGTATCTCTGAGGCTGGGTTTGGACTAGGGAAGAGGAATCTTCCTGACTTCAGCCCAGCATTCTATCCACTGGGCCATCTAGTTGCCTATCATCATCATCCTCAGCAGCAGCAGCAGCAGCAGCAGCAGCAATAGCAATTCTGTAGTGCTTTAAGGTTTGCAAAATTCTTCAATATGCTAATTATCTCATTTTTTTCATAACAATGAAATGAATAGAACTGTGAGATAGGAACTGTTATTATCCCCATTTTACAAATGGGGAAACTGAGGCACAGTGACCTCATGCTTAGAAGTCATACTGTTTTTAAGGAGCGATTTGAACCTAGGTTTTCTTTTTTTTTCTTTTTGTAAGGCTATGGGGTCAAGTGACTTGCCCAAGGTCACACAGCTAGGTGATTATTAAGTGGCTAAGGTCGGATTTGAACTCAGGTCCTCCTGATTCCAGGACCGATACTCTATCCACTGTACCACCTAGCTTCCCCCTGAACTCAGCTTTTCTTGCTTCCCAGTCTATCACTCTATGCACTGAGTCACCTGGCTGCCTTCTTGGTTCTTGTGGAAAACCTTCAGATTTTCATTCTTGAAGAAGGAAGCCGGGCTAGTATTCCTATGTATTCTGATAAAGGAGCCCTTCTCTTTCCAGAATCCTGAGTGTCTGCCTTGGAAAAACATTCAATTTCAAGAGGAAAGTATATGACATCCTAAGCAAACCCAGAAAAAAGAAGGGCTGTGTTTTAGGACTTTCTCCTTTCTGTTTCTCCCTTTCATCAAAAAGAAAAAAAAAGACCTAAGAATTTCTGAGCTGTGTATATTCTGGATAAGATTGGAGACCAATTATTAGCCTTAATTTTTGGTTACCTCAAACGTTGATTTTGACAGGGAGAAAGTCTGGGAACCCTGGCACCTGAGGTAGAAGGAATAATTAGGTCACTACCACTACTCACTGTCATTTACATCATGTTTTAAAAGTTTACAAAACACTTTATATACATTATTTCATTTGTGCTTTTCAACATCAGTGGGAGGTAGGGACTACAGACATTATTAGTTCTATTTTACAGAATTCGGTTCCTCCCACTCCCAACTAGGTTTAGCATTTTCCACCTCCATTAATTTGTCCAAACCTTTTCCAATCATGGCAATGAACTCCCTCTTTAATGACACCTATTTTAAACATTCTCTTCTTTGAGAATTCAGCTCGGGTGCCTTTTCCTCTGGAAGCCCATTGCCTGATCCTGTTAAACTGAAAATATTCTCTCCCTCCTCAAATTTCTACCTCTGTTTTTTTCATCGACATGTTCTATCTTCTATGTATGTATGTACCAGATACTATTTCAAAGATTTTATTTGTTTTGAGTTTTACAATTTTCCCCCCAATCTTACTCCCCCCACCATGGAAAGCAATCTGTCAGTCTTTACTTTGTTTCCATGTTGTACATTGATCCAAATTGAGTGTGATGAGAGAGAAATCACATCCTTAAGGAAGAGACAAAAAGTTTAAGAGATAACAAGATCAGAGAATAAGATATCTGTTTTTTTCTGAATTAAAGGGAATAGTCCTTGAACTTTGTTCAAACTCCATGGCTCTTTATCTGGATACAGATGGCACTCTCCATTGCAGACAGCCCAAAATTGTCCCTGGCTGTTGCACCGTTGGAACGAGTAAGTCCGTCAAGATTGAACATCACCCCCATGTTGCTGATAGGGTGTACAGTGTTTTTCTTGTGCCAGATACTATTCGAGGTACTAGGATACGAAACCTTTCCCCATAAATTTTGAGCAGAGAATGTGTAGTTTTTAATTTTCATACCCTCAGCATCTGGTGTCTATACATAGTAGTTGCTTAATCCACATTCATTAAATTGATTTGAATCAATATGGGGAATGTGGGAGGTGCTGAACCAGTCAATTGACAAACACTGCTTAGAAGGGTTCTAGGTTCAAGGTTCTGAGTATGCAAATAAAATACTTGGAATCACAAAGCAAAACAATTATGTTGAAATACAGTTATCAAAGTATTTTTAAATGTTCTCAGAGATTCTAAAATTTATCTATGAACCCTTTTCATATATGCCAGATCAAGAATCATTGTTACAGAAGGAGCTTTAAAGTTTCTTCTGCTTCCAACATTTTGTGATTATCACTTAGCACATAGTAGGTGTTCAATAAATGTTGTTTGGATTAATTCTTTGTGACAGTAGTCTGGATGATGGAGAGAGTGACTCTATCAATCCGTGGATTACAGACAGCATCTCCCATCAGACAGTAGACTCCTCATACTATCATCACCAATGGGAAGAAGTGGGGGGAATGAGGATAGACCCTATAATTAATGAAGAAAAAGGAATCCCTGAATAGATCCATCTTTACAGGCACTTCTGTCTCTGGTGCTAAATTTTACCTGCTAATACCATTGTGAAGAATAACACTATATTTTCCAAAAAAGAAAAGTTTGGGTTGCTTTCTATTTAACATGCATCTATTAAGCACCTACAATATGAAGGTGTTGTGCCAGGGGCTCAGGATATATGAAACATCCCTCAGCCATATGAAACTTGTATTCTAGGGGTAGCTGTTTCAGGTCTCAATGAAATATTATTTTTCAGCTTAGTCTTCTCTTGATGACATTGGTGTTTATATTTAGCTAAAAACAGTATGAATGATATGTATTTGATTTTTCCAGAGAGAAGTTTAGAATAAGTTTTACTAGGAAAAAAGGATCTCTTTCCTCCAAGGTTTATATTGGACTTGAAGGCTTTGCCTGCTCTCAAGGTTTTCAAGTGAATGGAAGCTTGCCTATTTGCCTTAGCAGCCTGGCGATGAGACATTTAGGTTTTCATGACCCTGTTACCCAGTGACAGCTAGTTGCCCAATAGTTCAAGGGTGTTTCGTGTTTATTTTTGGATTTCTCATTCCTTTTGGGACCTTTGCTTTGGAGTATGACACCACCCATCCTTTACCTCAGTCACCTTGTTTGTTCTTCTGGGTCCAGATCATACAAGAGCTTGAACTGGCCAGGAGCAGTTTATTTGGGACATGCTTGAACCACAGTGAGGAGTGAGGGCTCTGCCACACTTCAGAATCATGTGGAAGCCTTCACTTTTTTCATGATGTCAGGGGAAAAGTGAGTTTTCCAGAAAAGGCTTCAATGACTTTGGCCCAGTATTGGAGTGAGGTGTTCTGCGTTGAAATCTCTGTTCTGATGATGATTAAGGGAGCATCAAGTACAACCTCTGACTCATGATGCATATGTTGCCTTGGACAAGTCATCTAGTCATTCTGTGCCTCAGTTTCTCCATTTATAGAGAGGATAAATTCTCATTTGTAAACTTGATGACTTTTAGCTTTAAATTCTATACTGTCATTATAAATAGGACTAAGTACTTGATCCAGAATCCAAGGAACCCTGATTCCAAACCCCCAAATTCCCAAAGCAATGAAAATGGCAGAGGGCCAACCCCAGATGGCTGTTTCTTGTTTTGTCCCCAGTCTAGCACCATATTCCAATTTTAATTTTTGCTCCTGATGCTCTCATGTCATGTTTTTGTTTCCATTGTAGAGCAGATGATTTTCTAAGGAGGTGGTCCTGGAGACTTGGACAACCCTCTCGGAACCTGTTGGGCCAAGTTTCCATTTTCTTTTTATTTACATATGTGACAAATCTGGCTTTTGAAAAGCCATTCGGTAAGAGAATTATTAAATTTGTGTGAGCAAGTCAAGAGGTTATTTGGAAATCAAGCCTTTTGAGTCTATTAGCAGGCATCTGGGTACATATTTATTCACAGTGTGTCTGTCTGTATGTTTTTAAGATTTCAGCTGTTGCCAGGAAATAGAAAGGTCCAGTGATTCAGAAGTTTGTCTCTAGCCACTTATCAAAGATGTCAACTTCTTTCTACAGGTTAAAAAAAATGTTGAATTGTGAAAGAAAAAAATCTAATTGGATAAAAATTCAAATCCACATTGGCTCTTTTTCTATGGTAGAAAAGCTACTCACAGGAAGGTCTAGGTTTTATTTGAATTTCTGAACCCAGGAATTTTGAGAGGGCCCTTCTCTGTACAAAGTGGTCATTGTGACCCCACAATTTCAAAAAGTTTAAAGGCCTCTCTAGATCTATTATGTAAATATCATAGGCATTCCAGTCATTTTTCAAATGTTCATTGACGATCAAAAAAAACATCCTCCGTAGGTTGGAAGTATGTAAAATGTCATAGTTTCTAGCCAATACTATAAAGATCTAATTTTATATCATAATGATGTCGACTTTTCTAGTGTGTCACTATGCAATGGCTATATGTATGATATAAGCAGATGATGTCTGAAGTGATTTATTTACAGAATTAAAATACAAATGAGAACCTTAGCAACTATGTGAGTCAGTATTCAACTTTGGAGCCATAAAAAAATTTAAAAAGAACTAAAATTTACATTTCTTTCCTGCTCTCATATTTTTTCCCCCTTCTTTTTTTCTCATTGTCTTTTTCTTTCTTTTTTCCTTACTTTTCCCTCCTTTTCTTTCCTTTCTCTTCTTTCTTCCTTCCTCTTTTTCTTACTTTTTTCTTGGCTCTTCTCCTTTCCTGTTCTTCACTCTCCCTTCTACTTCTCTTCCTTGATTCTTATTTCTTCTTTTTTTTCTCTCCTTTTTTAGATTTTTGCAAGGCAATGGGGTTAAGTGGCTTGCCCAAGGCCGCACAGTTAGGTAATTATTAAGTGTCTGAGGCCAGATTTGGTTTTTTTTTCTTTACAATTTTCTGCCTGGGTCTCTTCTCCCTCTTTTTCCTCTGCTTTCTTCAGTGTCATAGTCATATGATATTTTTTACTCATAGTATTAATTTTTTCTCTGATTATATGCAACATTCGTTTTAAACATTTTTGAATCCCAAATGTTCTCCTTCTTTCCCCTCCCCCTCAATAAACTATTTTATATAGGCTATATATCTTCAATCAGATAAAACATTTCCATATGTAGCTTTTTTTGAGGCTAAGAGACTTGCCCATGGTCACATAGCAAAGTGTCCAAGGTTGGATTTGAACTCAAGTTCTTCTGATTCCAGAGCCAGTGCTTTAACCACTGCTCCATCTAGCTGCCCCATATTTATTATTTCTTAAGGACTCAAATGCAGGGCATCATGCTAGACTCTTAGCAAGAATTGTGAGTAGAGCCACCATAATATTGGGGCTAGAGATTGGGTCTGCTTTGGGAGAGCCAAGGTTTCCATCAACCATAGTCATACAGTAAGCATCAAATTTCTGTCTAGGTGGAGAAAATGAGAATCACCAACTAGACTGTGCATAGACATTGGGTTTCACAAGGGATATGTGTTCAGTTTTCTACCTTAGGATAGTCTTCTGATGTTCCTGCCAAAGTGAAAGTAAGTTCTAGAAAGAGATTTGAACTTAGAGACCTGAGGAGTCATCTAGTAGATCATCCTTTTACACATGGGGAAACTGAGGCCCACAGAAAGAGGGATCATTGAAATAAATGGACACAATAACCTTGTGCAGCTCTGACTGTTTTTGTTTAGACTGTATCTTTGTATCTTTGGTTGATTTGCTTCTTTGTTCCTTTGTTCATGTTATTTTTGACCACGTTTCACTATGGTAGCCCAGTGCTGAATGTGTTCTCCCTCTAGGACCGACTTCTCTCAAAGAAATCATAGGGCCAAGGGCCAGAAAGGGCGTCTCAGCCTGAGCTCTGTGAATTTTCTTTTTGTTTTTTTAAAAAATATTTTTGATAACTGTATTTCAGTATAATTGGTTTCCTTTGAAATTTTATATGTTTGATTTTATACATTTAAAAATATTATTCCAAGATGGGATCATGGGCTTCACTAGACTGACACAAACAGTTAAGAACTTCCCAATCAGTTCAATCCCTTCTTTTACTTAGGGAGAAACTGAGTCCCAAACACATGAATTAGCTTGATTATGGTCTCATGGAAAGTGAATTGGGACGAGAAATGAGATTTCTTGATTCTAAGACCTTTATAATGTACCACACTATATTTGACTTCCAAATCTCTCTTTCTAGACCTGATTTCTCCTTAGCCTACCATTTGAAGCCCCAATAAACTGGCTCCAACACGCCCTTTTCTTCTTTTCCAGGGCTAATCCTTTCCTCTAACTGGAAAGGACCATTCCCTTACTCCCCAAACATGTCTTGTCCTTTCCTCTCGTGACTAAGGTCACATTAGTGCTGCCTGTCGAAATTCTAACTGCTCCTCCTTTCCATGCTCAGTTCAAGCCTCACATCTTCATCCTCCCCTACCTAGACTGCCTTCACCTCTTACTTCTCTGAGCTTTTTTTTTTTTTTAGATTTTTCAAGGCAATGAATGGGGTTAAGTGGCTTGCCCAAGGCCACACGGCTAGGTAATTAGTAAGTGTCTGAGGTCAAATTTGAACCCAGGTACTCCTGACTCCAAGGCCGGTGCTCTATCTACTGCGCCACCTAGCCGCCCCTCTCCGAGCTTTTCTTAGACTTCTTTCTTCCTTTTTTATTTTATTTTTTAGTTTTTTTTGTAAGGCAAATGTGGCTTGCCCAAGGCCACACAGCTAGGTAATTATTGAGTGTCTGAGACTGGATTTGAACCCAGGTACTCCTGATTCCAGGGCCGGTGCTTTATCCACTACGCCACCTAGCCGCCCCCTTTTTTATTTTTTTTAAGGGTTTTTTTTTTTTTTTTGCAAGCCACACAACTAGGTAATTATTAGTGTCTGAGGCCGGATTTGAACTCAGGTATTCCTGACTCCAGGGCTGCCCCCTTAGACTTCTTTCATATGTTTCTGTTGCCTTCTCAACTGATCTGTAAGATTCTTGAGGGCAGGGTGGGATGATGAACTTAAAGTCCTTTTTCCTTCTCTTGTGAATGCTTACATTCTTTCCAAGATGCAGGTGTGACTATATCATCTTCCTTTTACCTCCCTCCCCTCTGTAGTTTGGGGGATGCCTGGTTTGAAGTAGCCTTAGTATCAGGCATTTGACCCACAGGCTGTATGTGACCCACAGAATTCCTGAGTATACTTGAACCAGATTCAAAAGACAGTTTCTATTTGATTTGAATGTGCTGATGTGTTAATAAAAAAAGAAATTCCTATATATGATTTAGTTTGGTAGACACTGTGGTTTAGAATGCAAATGAAAAATACCCAGAAAACTGGCTAGCTCTGAATAGATTAACTGATAAACATCAAACCTGATATTGAGGGAGCTAGGTTGCTCAGTGGATAGAGTCCTGAGTCTGGAGTCAGGAAGACTCATTTCTCTGAGTTCAAATATGGTCTCAGACACTTACTAGCTATGTGACCCTGGGCAAGTCATTTAACCCTGTTTACCTCTGTTTCCTCACCTGTAAGATGAACTGGAGGAGGAAATGACTTACGGGGTAGCCTAAGTATCTTTGCCAAGAATGAATGGGGTCATGAAGAATCACATGACTAAAATGATTAAACAACTACAAACCTTATAAACTGACTTCAGGTATAATGCTCTTGATGAATTGGTATCTTAACTGACTTTTTATATATGGCTTTAAGGTAGGCAAAACAGGTATATATGTAGCACTGATGGCTGTGGCATCTGGGTAAATAGTGTAATTACTCCTTCCTTATCCCCCATCTTGTGTCCAAATTCTGTCTCTCCACTCTTCCACTTTCAGAGGGTTTTCCTCTTGAACCAAGTCTGGAAAAAAGGCAAGAAAAAGGATAATGATACTACCTCAAATACCAACCCAGTTAGACAATTCAGACACTCTTTTCCTAGAAGGTTCCACGTCTAAGTTCTTGGGAGTTGTAAAAATTGAATCACTTTTTCTATTTTTTCAGGTTTGAGCTCCCAGCCAGTGAATCAAAAATGGCAAAAATCCTATAGTTTAAAAATCTTTCCCTTTCTCTTTCAAGCCTTTTCTTCTTAGTTTGTGCCCCTGCAGAGTAATAGCACACAAAGATTAGCCATGTGGTGGCTTTTTAATCAAGACTTCTGGCTTGAGACAAAGTCAAAAGAATGGTAAATGAATTTTTAAGGGATAGAGAAAAGTCATGAAACTGGAGGATGCCTAGAGGCCTTGAAGGGAGAAAGGGAGAGAAGAACCACCATCTTGGGATCTGACAGGGGTGTTTGCATGTCTCCCAATATATCTTTTACATGTTCTACTCATTCAGGCCCAATTTAGGGGATCCATTTGACATCATGGTGGTGCTTCTAGTTTCTGCTTCTAGTTGCTTGTCTCTAATCTGTTAAAAACAGGGGAGCAAAAGTAAAATTCCATGAAAAGCCATTTATATGATGTCAAATATAGGCATGCTTCAGTGATACTGAGGGGTGGGTTCTAGACCCCTGCTGTAAAGTGAATACTACAATAAAGAGAGTCACATGAATATTTTGGTTTCTCAGTTCATATAAAAGTTATATTTATACTATATTGTAATCTATTAAGCATGCAAAAGTATTAAATCTTAAAAACATCAATGTACATCCTCTTAAAAAAACTTTACTGCTAAAAATTGCTAACCATCAACTAAATCTTCAGGGAGTTTTATCTTTTGGCTAGTGGAATGTCTTGCCTCTGTGTTGGTGACTGATCAGAGTAGTGGTTGCTAAACCCTGCGTTGGCTGTGGCCATTTCTTAAAATAAGACAATAATGAAGCACTTCAACACTTAGAGGCCTCTGGAAGATTATTAATTGTCTAATTTCAATAGTGATGTGTCTTAAGGATCAAGCGGGGTTGGAGGAGAGAGAGAGAGAGAGAGAGAGAGAGAGAGAGAGAGAGAGAGAGAGAGAGAGAGAGAGAGAGAAAGAATTGCTATTTTATTAAGTTTGCCCCCAAACAATTACAATAGTAATATCAGAGATGAATGATCACACATCACCCTAACAGATATAATAGTAGTGGAAAACTTTGAAATATTTCAAGTATTACCAAAATGTGATATAGAGACACCATTTGAACTCAATACTGCTGGAAAACTGGCACTAAGACTTGCTTGATGCAAGGCTACCATAAACCTTCAATTTGTTTTTTTTTTAAATATCTATGGAGTACCATAAAATGAAGCACAAACAAAGAGGTCTGCCTGTAAAGAATTACCTGAATTTCTTAAGTTATTTTTAAGTTTCGGGGTTATGTTAATATGGTATTATTGGTTTAAGACTTGAACTCCGAACTTTAGCCTACTTTTATAAATACATAGTGTTCTTTTCTTCTGTAGACATTGAAATAGAGAAAAGAAAATTGGAACTTGAAGTATACAAATTTTTGCCCTCTTTCTCATACAGGGAGGAAATTTTGAAAATTAAATTAATTGGAATGGCAGTAAGAGATCATGAAAAGACCTAATTGAATAAAATGAATAAAAATAATAATCTAAAATCAGCAAATGTTTCTCCTTTCTAAAAAAGTTTAGCTTGTTATTTATAACTGGCAACCTAGGATCATCCAATAAGAAGCCATAAGGCTGGCAATTCATTTACAACCTTGTTTGGTGAACTTTTTGAGTTTTCAATCTGAAGTTTTCTTGTTGTATAGATATAACTCTCCTGTCCTCTCTTAAGGCGAATGGTGCCATTTATTGTTATCAATAGTGGCTATCCAATCAACATTTATAAAGCACCTACTAAGTGCAAAACTTCAGAAAGGGGCAAAAGATAATCCCTTCCCTCAAGGAACAACAGGTAAACAAATATATACAAAGTGAGCTATACCCAGGACAAATTAGAAATACTGAACAGAGGAAAGTCTCTGAAATAAAGAGGGATTGGGAGGGCATGTCAGGAAGAGATTACTTGGCTAGGGGTGAGGAGAACCATCTGGCCTCTGTGGAGTTTACAG
The DNA here is from genome assembly GCF_037893015.1 of Macrotis lagotis. Classification (NCBI taxonomy): domain Eukaryota; kingdom Metazoa; phylum Chordata; class Mammalia; order Peramelemorphia; family Peramelidae; genus Macrotis; species Macrotis lagotis. The sequence goes on along the minus strand of NC_133663.1, from coordinate 29,886,875 downwards.
TCTGGAAGACAGATAAGACATTAAGACAAATAGAGATAACAAACAGAATTATAGAAATTTAAAATTGAAAGTGACCTATCTTGTCTAACCCATAACCAAACAAGAATCCCAATGATAACATTCCTTCCAAGGGATTGTCTAGTCTTTGCTTTTAGACCTCCTTTGAAGGGAAACCCACTATTTCCTGTGGCAATCCATTTCACTTTTGTATGTTTTTAATTATTAGGAAACTTTCCCCCCACCAATCTGAAATGTACCTCTCAGTGACTTCCATCTATTGATTTTAGCTTTATCTTCTGAGCTCTAACAGAAAAAGTATGATTTTTATGACTTCTAAAGTCCCTTCCAGCTCTGGTTATGAACTTTATGACAATCTTTTGCATACTGGAAGACAGCTATATTTTGGAAGTTATAAGCAGAAACATTTCAATTTTAATTAAAATTAATATACAATTAAAAACCCTTTAAAAGACACAAATTAGAATTTTAATGAATCCAATATCAAAACAATTGAATTTAGTGAAATAATTTTATTTACATAATTCCAAATGACAATTTGGCCTGGTTTTTAAACCTTAAAAATTTTTTTTATTTATTTAAGGTAATGGGGGTTAAGTGACTTGCTCAAGGTCATACAACTAGGTAATTATTAAGTGCCTGAGGCTGGATTTAAACTCAGGTCCTCCTGACCCCAGGACCCATTCCATATCTATTGCACCCCCTAGCTGCCCCAGTTTTTCACTTTTTAAAATGCTATTTTTCAGCACTGAATTGACATAAAGCACAACTTTTAATTCTGGACAAAACAGACACTTCAGGTCGTTGCTTTTGAATCTGTTGTTTAATAGACTAGCCTCTGTTTCAAGAAATAAATGAGTTTTATTGCTAATGAAGTTAACTGAATGTTAACAAATTATTCACGGCCTTGGTACTTTTTTTCTTTACCTCTATGATAAACTGTTCACATTATATCTTGTACTATAATTATTTGAATAGGTGTCATCCTACACAGTAAATACTCTTAGGGCTCAGACCAAATGTTACTGTATTTTGTATCTCCCTTGGTGCCCAGCACCCTGGTCTCCACATAGAAGGTACTTAAATATTTGCTGAATTTATTAGAAAGGAAGAGATAATTTTCTATGAAATAAATAACAATGGTTGACTGTTTTTTTTTTCTTTTCTATTATCAATGAGGAAGTCTGGTCACAGAAAAATGATTTACCTAACAGTTAGTGACAGAGCCAAGGACGGGATCCAGGAACTGACTCCTCATTACCTTTGCCCACTGGATTTCTTCCTCCCCTCCCCGTTTTATTTTTGCTTAGCATTGAAAAACTCATCTTTCTTAACATCTACATCTAGGCGTTTTCATCTAGTGACCTTTCATTGTGAATGGCCTATATTTCAAATATCTTCTTTTGATTTTGACACAATAGAGAAACACATCTAAGTTCATGAATCACACCCCTGATGCCCCCCTCCCCCTGCCCATACTCCTAAAGCATTTTATCTCTATTCCCAAGCAGCACAAATCGTCAGTGGACAATTAGCACTTTTTCTGGGTTTATTTGGCTTGGCTTTGCCTCATCTTTCCAAAGACAGACATGGTGTGTTTGTAAAAACAGATCATTTATGATTGCAACAGAAGACATATGTCTGAAATATTGGGTGGGTGCAGGATTTAGAATTTTTTTTTTTAATGTCTGTACTCTAAAAGAAGTGTTTGCCTGGTTGCCACTGGGTTGGACGATTTGGAAGATTAGCTTCTCATTGTTTGAATGTTTTCATAGGGCTGTGGTAATAAAGCATCCTCACACTTGATGTTTGGAATCTGGACGTTGAACCAGTTCGGAGCTAATCATAACAATTAGCTAATCTGTCCACAATTAGCACTTTCCATCAACCTGCTCTGAAAGGAGACTCTTCTTATCCCCAGGCAGACAAAAATGCAATGATGTAGTAAAGAAAATCACTGAAGTTGGCTCAGATAGTCTTTGACTGTAGCCAACTAGCTCTCTGGGGTATTGTTTGCAATGGTAAGTCTTCCATTAGGATGATGTCCATGTGGAGGCAGGGGTATAGTAGCTAGATTTGAAATAATCTAAAATGTTCCCCCTATTCAGCAACAGCAAAAAAAACCCCTCCACTGAAATAACAACACCCCCACCTCCCCAAAATTCCTATTTAAAAAAAATCCCTTTATTTCTTGGCTACTTTTTAGAAAAGTAGAGAAAAAAACCTCACTGTGAAAAGGTCAGCCAGAAACAGTACTTTAGTGTTTAACTGGTAAATATTTTTTTAAAAAGTATTTCTAATATTTTACCATTTGGAAGTTTTTCAGTGTGTTTCAAGTCCTGCACGACTCAATCAATGTAAGATTTCCAAGGTCTCTGATGGGAATTCCTTACAATGGACGCATTCTTTTCTGTGGCCATTTATATGGCTGCCTGGTCAAAATATGTTTTAACATCCTTTCTCTAATCCTTCTCGTAATAAAAGAACATTTATACTACACCTTTTGTAAAGAACCACACAGGACTTCACACAGGTCCACATATCTATGTCAATACTATGGGCTTGTCTTGAAAACAGTCTTAAAACAACTTGTAAATCCCCGGTAGCATCTCAGGACTCGGAGGGGAGAAAAGCACATTACTAAAAATCAGCATCAGATTTCACTTGGCTTCTGTTACTCCTTGTAGGCTACTGTCAGAGCGTGGAGAAAACTGGGGTTGATGGGAGCAGGGCTGGCCAGTCTGATAGCCAGAGCCAAAGGGAGGGCATGCCAAGTCCTCCTTCAATGAGGCAGGACCGCTTTCAAAGCAGGAGCCAAAGCCTTGTTGATTTAGGACAGGGTTAGTCAAACTGAGGCTGAGCACACCATTTGATCCTAATTTAGGCCAATGGTGTTTTGAAGCTCTGCTCCAGTTTACGGGATGATAGGGTAACGTATGAAAGCAATCAGAAGAAAATGAGCCATGAGCAGGCATCTATCTGGGACTATGCATCCAGAGGAGAGCCGGTACATGAGCTCCTTTTGGAGATGGTGATAAACTTAAGAGAATGAGGAGTGTGCTTCCCTTCCCTTGGAAAGATGACAAAAACAGTTGTTTGTTTTGAGTATCACAGGAAACCGATGCTTTGGCAAGAGTTTTCCCCAGTTTGATAGACAATTAGATTCGGCAGCAATATTTGATGGATCTTCGAAAACCTTGAATGTGAAATGTTTGTAAAACACAGAAGTTTGGGTTGATTCTGGACCAGTGAATTCAAAAGCAAAAGCATTGGACCCAGCGATTGATTATTCCAGACTTTGGGATGCTGCAATTTGAATTTGGATTTGAATCCAGGCTTTGCCACAAACTACCCATATCCCTTTAAGGCAGTCATTTTCCCTTGAGTCTGTTTCCTTGTTTGTCAAATGCAGGAGTTGAAAGAGATGATCACTGAAATACCTGCCATCTTAAAATGTGTGATCTTATGGGAAGAAGACCATCATTAATGAATGGAGGCACAGAACATTGACCTTGGCTTTTTTTTTAGGAGTTCAGTTTCAGGGCCAAAAGCTAAAGTAAATAAGGAAGTTGCATAGGGATCCAAGAAAATGAAGAGAAACGAATGTAAGAATGCAGGTTGGACTTGGAGTTAGGAAGACCTGAACTTGTCTCCTCTTCCAGACTTACCAGACAAGTCTCCATTTTCTCATCTCTAAAATAGGGGGTTGGATTTCATGGTTTCTAAAGTCCCTTCCATCTCTAAATCCATGATTCTATGAACTAAAGCCCTGAGAAACACAAGTTTCATAACTCCCTTCCCCAAGGCACTTTCATGATAATATGAACAGGGTTCTGAAATTGGTCTTCCAGTGACTACTTGGAAATTTGGATCATGGCCATATTTAGGGGAACCTGAATTCTCCTGCAGTCATTTTTTTTCTGAATCTCATATCTGGGGCATTTTCTGTATCCATAATAACATTGGGGCAGCTTTAATACTAACTTTTTGCCTCTGAAGGTAGACAGTGTATGTACTTATCTAATTTAGCTAGGTTTGATGATGCAAACAAAGCATGGAGATATTGAATAGGGAAGGAAAAACTCAGTGTGGGATGAACAGAAAAGGTTGCAATGAAATATGGTGGAAAGAAGGTTGGAGCAAAATTGAGGAAGGGCTTGAATGCTATGATCTGGACTTTATACTATATTTAATACATTTCTATTTATTATATTTATTATTATACTTTGGTAGTCTAGGGGGAGCTATTGAAGATTTATTTTTTGGGAGAGGGTGATATGAGCAGAATAGTAGATGAAAAGTCATTCTAATGTCTCATTTGTTAGATTAAGTAAAAATATTAGAGTGGGATATAATGTGGTGCAGAGAATAGCGTGTCATATATAGGGGGTAGGCACTACAGATGGAGTGGTCAGGGAGGTTCATTAAACATTAGATCTTCATTTTTCAGATATTATAACTGAGTATATACTTATAGAGCCAGTTAGATGGTGCATAGAGGGCCGGACCGAAGTCGGGAAGACTCATCTTCCTGAGTTCAAATCTGACTTCAGAAACTTCCTAGCAGTGTTACCCTGAACAAATCACTTAACCCTGTTTGCCCCCATTTCCTCATCTGTAAAATGATGTATCATTTACATCACTAGTATCTTTGCCAAGAAAACACCAAAGAGGGTCATGAAGAGCTGGCCATGACTCTATAACAATAAACTTAGATATGTACATTTTTTCCTGGGAAGTAGAAATTATTTAATTTTTTTCTCTTGGTAGCCTTTCACCAAGTAATGCACACTTATTGATTGGTTGATCTTAAAAGGAGGGAGCATCAGTATCCTGCAGAGACCGCTGTCCTGGAAGCCAAGAAGACCAGGGTTCAAATCGTCCCTCTGACACTAGTTGTGTGTTCCTCATCAAGTACTTGGCTCTTTGAGTATCAGTTTCCTCCTCTGTCAAATGGGGCTAAAGCATCACACTTACAGAACACGGTCAATGAAATGCCTACAAGTATTTTGTACAGCTGGAAGCACTAGAGAGATGCTAATTATCATCATCATCATCATTATTTTTAAAAAGTGATGAGTTGTTTGACCCAGATCCCTTGAGCTGCTGACCTTCAGTCATTCTTGACCCCTCTGGACATCTTTCTCCCTGGGGCTCCTCTAGCTGGGCTTTTTTAGCCCTTGGGCCAAACTATGCCTAAAGATCACTGATGGCAGAAAGGCTGGAAAGCCAGGCTTATTCTGGTTTCCTGGCAAAGGAATTTCCACTGGCTCCGGGCCTCACTGTGTGTCAGTGACCCAGCCACATAGGAGGAGAAAGCACATTGCTGGCTTGCATGTCATATTGTACATAAATCTGTAAAATATAATTCAATGTGTGGAAAGCCTGGGTAAACCTGTAGGAGAACTCAACTGACTTCTCACTTATTGCCCGGGGTGAGATCATATGGGCAGGGGAGGCCAAAGCTGTTTTATTCCTGCTGTCTTCCTTGAAACCCAACTTTTTCTTTGTACATGTGGCTGCAAAGGAGTTTAAATGAATCAACATTAGATTAACTGCAATCTACCCACTCCAAAACATAAAGTCCCAAGGACTTCTGGGAGTGCCAAGCTTTTTTATTTTATTTTATTATTTTTTTTTTTTTAGGAAAGCTGTTTCTTTAGCTCTGGAAGATTATCCTAGAATTCTCAAACTGGCTCAGTGGGACTGTCTTCTCCAGTCTCTTGCCCCTTGCCACAAAATGGGAGATTTAGAACTAAAAGGAAAAGGTGATACAGCAGAAAAAGCCATGACCTTAGAGGGTTAGGCCCTGGGTTCAAATTTGAATTTTTGCCATTTATTCTCTGTGTGACTCTGAGATGCAAAATGGCGCTGTGGAGAGAACACTATACTAAAGGTAAAGATTCAAGGTCCACAGTCCACAGACACTAATAGAGTGATGACATTGGGCACCTTCCCTTTCATTCTTTGGGCCTCAGTTTCCTCATCTGTAGAAAGAAGGGGTTGGTCAAATTGACTGTTTTCACCAGATAGTCTCAGGATGTCAGAGAACTTTACTGTCTTTAAATCCTACACCCCACCAGCCTTACAAATGGGAAGACTAAGACATTAGAGGGGCAGGTCCTTAACCAGATATGGTCATTGGACCATTCTGGTTCTCTTGAAGGGCTTCATAAGCTGGTGTAGCCATAAACGAACACAGTGAAATAATCTATTTTAAAAAAAATTTGTTGTACAGTTGCTTTCACTTGTGTTCAATTCTGTGCGATTCCATTTCTTGGCAAAGTTACTGGCATAGTTTGCCATTTCCTTCTCCAGCTCATTTTATAGGAAATTGAGACAGAATGAAGTGACTGGTCCAGGGTCACGCAGCTAGTCAGTATCTGAGGCCAAACTTGAACTCAGGAGGATGAGTCTATCCACTCTGTCACCTAGTTGCCAATTAGCAGAAATAAGAATTTTACAAGAGTGACAATACCTTTATATTATAAAAGAATGTTATAAGCTATATATTTTTCACTTCTTGATAAAGAGCTAAAGGAATCAAGATGCTGAATGTTATATTTTTGATCAAGGTCCCCAGGATTTGGGGGTGCTTTATTAGACTATACATGTATATTTCAAGGAAAAGTATCTACTAGAAATTTAGGATGATAGGTGACTGGGCGGGATTAAATATATACAAAAAAAGGCATCAGCAAAATATTTTTTAGAAAATATGCAAAAAATGGACGTAAGTAGAGGTTAGTTGTTACTCCATTAAATTATACTTATGTGTATATATATATTATCTCTATATTATCTATCTTTATTTCCTCATCAATCTTCTATCATCATCATCATTAATCAATGAATCAATTTCTCTGCTTATATAGAGTGTCCCCAAAGTCTTAATTTTGTGTAATTTGAATTCAAAGTGTCAATTGGATATCTAGATAAGGGTGGTGTTGGGGAAGAATCCAACAGGTGATTGGAAAGGCAGGTTTAGAGTTTGGAAGAATGGCCAGGAATGTGGATCAATCTATGTATGTATATGTATGTTTATATATATATATTATATATATATATATATATATATTTGTTTATGTTTATATACCCACATATGTTTAACTGAATAGATATACAGGACCTCCCAAAAGTTATAGTATACTGTTTTAAGTTTTTAGAACTTATTTTTTGCAAGACAATGGGGTTAAGTGACTTGCCCAAGGCCATACAGCTAGGTAATCATTTAGTGTCTGAGGTCAGATTTGAACTCAGGTCCTCCTGACTCCAGGGCTGGTGATCTATCCATTATGCCACCTAGCCACCCTAGGACTAGGACTTCTGAGATACCTTAGCTGCCATATGAGTAGATGAAATTATGAAGAGAGAGCAGGAAGGTAGAGAGAGGAAAGGACAGTTGAAAACTAACACTTGGGGATGATTTTTAGGTTTTGGGAGAAGGAAGATAAGGAAATGAAAAGAAGACTATTGGTGGAGTATGATTATAAATCTAAGGGGGATGAAAAGCTAAGGGATTGGTCATCAGAGCCCCAGTGCTTCAGGAAGACCAAAGAAGATGAAGAGATTATTGGACTGAACAATTAGGAGACCATTGGCCTCATAAAGAACTATTTCCTTAGTGTGGTGGAAGCAGGAATCAGATAGGAAATGAGTCAGGAGTGAATGACTGGTAAAGAAATCTAGACTACCCATTCACGTTGAGCAGGTTGGTACAATGGGACTTTCTTAGCTTGGATGGTTGAAAGTTAACTGCTGTTTCAAAGCAACCAGAAAAAAAGGACTCAAGAAAAAAGTCATTGAGGGAGAAAGGGCATAGGAGATATTTGGATATTCTCTGCCAGGTCAGGTAACCTCATAGAAATTAAGTTTAGGGACAGATTTGAAGTGTAAAATGAAGGAGAATGGATCTGGGAAAATACTTAACTACATTTTGAAAGTATGACCTGGTTTGGTCTGGACTGGTCTCACCTTGTTAGAAGTGAATGTTGACTCAGTTTGAGAATACATCAACTTAATATAAGTTCTTTGAGAGGAGGGATGTTTTAATTTTTGTCTTTGTATACTAGAAACACCATGATAACTGACACATAGTAGGCACTTTATATAGGCTTCCTCATTGATTGACTTGGGAAGTTTTGCTATTTGAACAGACAGCAGGACCAATGAGAGATCAGACAAATATTCTTGCTGACCTAGAAATTCAGGTCTTTCATAGGAGGGAACCAGAGAACTGGTTTGGATCTGACCACCTGGGATGTTCCAAGAATTGTGTTGGCTTCTTGGTCTCCAGTGACTGGAAGGCAGCCTTTAGGCTGGATCCTATCGCCCTCTCAAGTTTTGGGGATTGGAGATGGGAGAGGGCCAAGGAAGGGAGATGGGGTAAGAATGAAGCAACCCATATTGCCCAGCTGATGTACCTTTTGTACCAGCCTTCCAGGCTTGTTCATCTGAAAAGAGGGATGAAAAGAGGTGGCCAGAGAAGGTGGAAAAGTTTAGAAACTTGGATCCACTCCCAGTGTATGCATTTGCCTCACTATAGTCAGGAGCTGCTATTTTTGACTCAGAGAGTGAATATTCACATGGATTTTCCTCCAGGTTTTGAATTCCAAGTATTTCTTGGCTCTTGTATTAGAATCTCTGAAATAGGATTTGGTGAAGGAGAGGACATGCATGTTTATTTGACCAGTTTCAGAAATTGTCAAAGTCAAAGAGAAGAACAACAGTTGGGAGAAAACAATATGAAACTCTCTTTACAAAACAATATAATTCAGACAATTCTTAGCAGGCTTTTGATCACATGGATGAGATAGATTTCAAGAATTCCTTTCCTTTTCTAGGCAGAGTTGGAGCTCCTAATATTGTATTTCACTAAAATTATCTTACATGTGCTTATCAGTAATTATATTCTTCTCACCACATCCCACCTCACAAACTCTCTAGTACAATGTAAACTTTTTAAAAAATATTTCAATTTATGGAATAAAACAAGCATTTCCATAACATACTATAGCAAAAAAAGATGATTGCACCTGCAACTGCAAACCTCCTATGTACAACTTACTATTCTTATAAAATATACAACAAAGTTAGCAAGTAGATTTCTTTTTTTCCCGTTTTCTTTTCATCCTGGAGATGACCATCATTAGAAGCAAATAAGTATATATTTATAAATATAATTGTATGTATATGTAAAATTATTCCATATATACTTCTATCAGTTTTTTTTCCTCTGGATGCAGATGGCATCTTTCTTCACATGTCCTTCATTGTTAATTAGGGTATTTATAATAGTCAAAATAACTTATTCTCCCATAGTCATTCTTAAAACAATATTACTGTTGATGTAATGTAAGAATGTGAGCTTCCTGAGGGTAAGACTGATTTCATTTTGATCTTTGAGAGCCCACTGAGACTGAGTAGTAGCACAATGTCTGGCACATTATAAAATCTCTCTCTACATATATATCCATTGAATTGAACTATCTATGAACAAAGAAATTTTGACATGACTTATTTTATGTTTTAGGACTTAAATTTTTTTTAAAAATTTATTTAAGGCGATGAGGTTAAGTGACTTGCCCAAGGTCACACAGCTAGGCAATTATTAAGTGTCTGAGATCAGATTTGAACTCAGGTTCTATTGACTTGAGGGCCTGTTCTCTAGCCACTGTGCCACCTAGTTGCCCCCTATTTTATATTTTAATACCCAATTGTTAATTGGGCTTTTGTTGTTTAACATGGACTAGATAGGGTGCAATGAAGGACCAAACAAAATGAAATTTATTTTTGGTATTTTCTTCTTTTGGAATGAAAATTTGTATAGTTTGTTTTTGGGTTTTGGAGGGAGGAAAAATTTGGAGGTTAAAGTGAATCTTCAAATATCAGTACATTTCTTATCTTTTAGGATCTTTCCTTATTACTTCTGACCTTTTAGAGTTACCCCCATAGTTTTGAACATGGGTTACCGTCAAATCTTACAAAGTGAGGCTCTGAAGTGAGACACTTATGAAGTGTCTCAGTCAAAAGAAAAATGAGCACTGTTCTGAGACTTGGAGAGAAAGGAGCCTCACAAAATCATAAATCACTTATCCAGGTTGGATAGGGAGGTGACCACCTACAGAGTGAGCTACAGATGGATTATTCAAAACCACAATGAAGAAGTTAACTAAGACATTTAGCATTTTGAGCTAACTAACCTTTTTTGGCAGTTAAGTATAAACAATAAAGAAATTAAAATGAACTCCCAGTACCCCTAAAAGTGCAGGGGGAAAAATCAGTGGCAGCTCTATAAGAAAAGAAATCATAGTTAATCATGAAAAATCTGTCTTCACCCATACCATTTGTTCTCCAAGAGATAAAGGGATGCATTTCGGTGAATGGTAAATAATACTAAAAATGGCAGACACTAGAGTTGAGAAAATAAGAACCAGGTGTGGAGAAGGAAAAAAATCAGAAAGAGTATACATTTCCCTTCAACCATCCACACCATAAATCCCTAGCAATGCCACTACCACGACCTAGAGCCCGGAGGGAAGAGACCGTTGTAAAAATGATAAATCAGATTCACAGTACGGCAGGCCTTGATCAAACAAAGAAAGTTGATTCTGGAGTCTGAGATATATAATCACAGGGAAACAAAACTGATGAAGGGGTCCAAATGGTAAGAAAGACAAAGTCTGCAATTGGGGGGATGGGGGGGTGCTACTTAATATTCTGACTGAGGAGAGCATGGGATAATACAGTGGAAATTGATGACTCACTGGAATTCAGCTACAGCAAAATAGAGATATATGATGAATTTCTTCTGAATAGCAGCACAATCTATATGCTAGTGCCCGTTCATCAGCTTTTTATGTATTCTTCATATCCCGAAACAGAGAGAATATACTGTCTATGCTTCCTCCATAAAGCAGGGTTAACACCGTATTTGCCAATTTCTTGCCTTCCAGAATCATCATCCAGCTTTCCCTTTTTGTGGACTATGCCTGCTCAGGTTGTCCTCCCAGGAACTGGTCCACTTCTTGGATCACTCTCCTAATTGCCTTGACGAATGGTTCTAATGCTGTTAGAGTCCATGTTTCTTTCCTTGGAGCTGGCGTATTGATTGGATTGCTCAGAGTGGTGGTGGTGAGTTTGGCACCAGCTCCACAACTGGTGAAGGAATCCTTTGCTTATGCGTCTAGATGGAGCAGGCTTGGTTTTTTTAAAATTTTTAATTTTTATCAACTGTAAGTACCTAGAGGGCAGGGGCTATATTTTTTCTTCTTGTCTTTCTCTCCTTAAAGCACAATGTCTTATATTTGGTAGGGGTCTGTAGTCCTAATGAATAGATGGAGTGTTGGTCTCGTGGAGATATCAGATGTAGAATAAAAACAACAGCCTGTGAATCATTCTGAAGGCTTCAAGTTCAATCAATGTCTTTTTAGTGTCTACTGTATTTATACCATACATTGTGTTAGAGATGCAAAGATGGAAACATAACAGTGTCTACTCTCAAAGGGTTTTAATTTAGTGGGGAGGATAAAAAAAATACACAAATAACTATAGAATAGGGTATCAGACAATTAGATAGGATAGGTCCAAAGAGAAAGGTATGAGAGATTAAAGAATCATAGATTTTAAGCTGAAAGTGAATTTAGTGGTCATCTAGTCTAAATTCCTCATTTAAAAATGGGAAAACTGAGTTCTCAGAGGAGTGAATTGCCATTCTCAGGGTCATTTAGGTCTCCCACACCCCAACTTGGTCTCTGTCCACTGCTCCAGGAAAGATTTTCCAGAAGAGCTGGAACCTGAGGTAGGCTCTGAAGGAAGGGAAGGATTTCAACTGGTAGAAATGTCAGGGTAGGTTATGCTTGGCTTGGTTTTAGTCTGGGAAGTTAGGAGGCACAAGTTTTGGGAGAAGGTGACTTGTTCTGGACAGACCAATTTTTGGTGTAGTTGTAGAACTTTCAAGATAGTAATAGGTCATTGGAAATTCTCTCTTAAGGTCGAGGAAGAAGTCAAGGCTTGAAATACAGAATTCAGGTGATGGGAGCAGTTAAGGGTAAGTATTGAAAGGAAGGCGACTAAGCAAAAGACTACATTAAATGAGAAAAAAGGCTGAGAACGAAGCCTTGGGTTTCATTTGAGGTGGTAGAAATGAGCTAGAAGCTGGCAAAAGGACTGAAATTAAGGGTCCAGGGAGGGAAAGGAATTTGGAATTGTTTCAGGGGTGAGGAAAGACAGGGGAGACAGTATCAAGGAGGAGGTGGTAGTCAGCAGTGGAAAATCCTATGGAGAGGTCCAGGGCAGATGAGGACTAAAAAAAACCCTGAAATCATCAGATTTTGTGATGGGATCTTAGTGAATTTGAGTGGAAAAGTGAAGGCATAGAGATGGTGTCATGTTCTGTTTTTTCCTACAGGGTAGAACTAAAAGTGATGGATGGAATTTGTTGAGAGATTTAGGCTGGCTATCAAGCAATACTTTTTAACAACTAGTTATTCAAAAGTGGTGGTGCTAGGTGGTGCAGTGGATAAAGCACCGCCCCTGGCGTCAGGAGGACCTGGGTTCAAATTCGGTCTCAGACACTTAATAATGACCTAGCTGTGTGGCTTTGGGCAAGTCACTTAACCCCATTTGCCTTGCAAAAAAAAAGTGGAGAGGGATACTTTAGTTGTTACTGTCAAGTCGTTTTTCAGTTGAGTCTGACTCTCTGTAACCCCATTTGGGATTTTCTTGGCAGAGATGCCTGAGTGGTTTGCCATTTCCTTCTCCAACTCATTTTACAGATGAGGAAACGGAGGCAAACAAGGTTAAGTGACTTGCCCAGGGTCACAGGGTTTGTAAGCGCCTGAGGCCAGATTTGTCCTTAGGAAGATGAGCCTTCTTGACACCAGGATACCAACCTAACTGCTCTAGGAAGTGGTGAACTTCCCCTCAATTGAGGTCTTCAAGTGAAGATTCAATGACCACTTGTTGGGTGGGATTCTTGTTTGAAGATGGGCTTGTCTACCTGGCCTTTGAAGACCCTTCCAACTCTATAGTCCTGGCATAGGGGATAGTATACACTGTAGAGCTGGAAAGGTCTACCCCTGAGAGACTAATCATGTGGTCCTGAGCCACTGACTTTATGCTTCTGACAACTGCCTGTGATCATAGAATCAGAGTTGGTGCCTGAAGGTCACCTAGTCCAACCCCCTCATCTGACACTGAAATTGGGGTTCTGAGTGAGCTTGTTGGGAGGAGGGGTTGTTTTATTCGTTGTCCTTGGATTCCCAGCATCTAGTAGGCACTTCATAAATACTTGGTGATTGATTGACTGTCCAAGGTCATGAGAACAGAATAAGTTGCAGAGATGAAGTTTGAAGTTGAAATCAGGTCTTCTGATTCTCACTAGAGTGTTCCTTAAGTCACAGCTGACCATCGAGTTGCATTTGGTGAGAAAGTTCTTCTCACTGTTGAAAGCTTAGGTCCTTAAGCTATTTGCTAATAGGGAAGAAGCCCCATGATGTGGTGGGAAGGGTCGGGGACCTAGGTTCTAATCTTAGTCCTGTTAGGTTGGTAAAGAGTTTGAATTGTCATTAGCCATGTAACCTCTCTGTCCTTCTGTCAGTTCATTTACAAACTGAGGGACTCAGATGAAAGAATATCAGCAGTCCCCTTCCAGTTCTGATGTTCTGTGACTTAATAGATGAAGATGAGAATTTTATTGTGGTAAGATTTTTGACATCTGCCATGAAAGGATCATGGAAAACCCTTTGATTAAATTTTAGGTGGGGGAGCAAACTTCTTTATCTATCCCTGTTTTCCAAATCAGAAGCCCCTTCAGAAACTTCCCACCCAAGCACAACAGCTGGGTTAGTGTTTGTTTGGGGACCTGAGATAGCAACCCCCATTGAAAAATGAACTTGGCCTTCCTTGCTGCAGCTGCTCAACTGAGGTTGAGTCTTTCTGTGACCTGGACTATGAAACGAACAGCTGTGAATAGTGCCTGGGAAGAGGGTGAGAGTAAATGGATTTTTACCTGAATTTTGGTTTTTTCATTTTCTCCCTTCTGAGTTCACCAGTGTTCCAACTGCTTCATTTCCAGAACTCCCCTTTTTATTATGTTTGCCACATTATAAATTCACTGACAGCAACTCAGACAGAAAAGTGAAAGTTTTTTTTTTAAATTGTATTTTTAGTTGAATGGCATAGTTAAAAAAGAGAGGCTGTGAGAGATTAGTTGTTAAGCCTAAACAACAAACATTTGGGGGGTACCGGCGAAACACACGCAAATCTTTTCTATTTCCGCCTGATTAGTTTCTGAACTGGTCCAACTGTGTGTGTTAATGCCTTCCAAGGAGGGTTGTTTCCATTTAAAGCACATCATATGTTGGATTGGGAAACAGGAATCAGCTCTTTGAAACCCATGATACAACCCAATTCATAATAATGTGAGGGACTTGGGGGCCTATGTGACCCACTGGACATCTGCAAATAAAATGGAGCTCAATGGGAGAGAACCTCGCATAAGGAAGCAGTTTTCGTTATGATTTCCATTTTGTTCGCACACATCATCAGATTTCAAGATGACAAATATGGAAGTCATGTGAGAATGCTGTTTTATGATGTATTTTGGAAACTTGGATCCAAGTTCAAACATATAATATAAAGGAGCCTTATGATTAGGATATGAGTTATTTACTGTTTTTGTCAATTGTAGGAATTTAAATTTATATATTAGTATAAATAAGACTTTACTGAAAAGCATGGTGTACACGTGTCTGACGTGGTGGCTTATTTTGCTCGTGTCAAGGCTCTTCAAGGTAATGAAAGAATGTGCTTCAGGATCTTAGGAAGATTGATTTGGAGCTGGAAAGGACCATTTAATACATTTTTTTTTCATTTTACAGATGAAGAAGCTGAGGCCCTGAAAAAAGAAATAACCTATCTAGGGTCACTACATAACTACAGTTAGTAAGTAGCAGAGTTGGGATTTGAACACAGGTCTTTTGGTTTACAGAGAAATTTATGAGAAATAGAACTCATAGGCATAGATATTCTTAGGACCTTAAATCTAAATTTGGAAAGACTTTGGAGATGAACTAGTTTTACCACTTTCATTTTATGAGTTAAAAACTGAGGCCCTGATGAGTAAGTGATTTCATACAGTTACAGATAGTAAGTATAGATAGCACACATGTATGTATAAATATGTATTTATATTCACATACAGATATAATGGACTAAGGTAGCAAATCAATCCACCATTTTACCTTCATAATTCACATCTGAAGGGTCTATTATTTGGGACAGAACAGAGACACAACTTGGGAAATGAGTCAGTGCCTATGATCCAGGTTATCCAGAGGCAGCAAGTCATAGGATGTCTCCAAAGTCTGGGGTATATCACTTAATATGGCAGTATTCAATCACCCAACCATGGGAGGGCAGCATTGAACTACAAGGGACCAGCCAATAATACCAAGGAACGTTCTTTTGGGGTGGAGTGGATCATAGATCCACATCTGATTTCCCAGATAATTTTTAAAATTAAAAATATTATTGCTGTCTTTTGTATTTCTATCTATATAGATTATTCTTCACTCCTATATACCATTTTTAAATGAAAAAGAAAAAAAGCATTTCAGTAAAATATATGTACACATTGGCATTGTGTGTATATATATATATATATGTATACATATTTGTATATATTTATTATATACAATATTCCAAGGCTATAGCCTCCCTTAAGAAGGGAAATGAATTTTCTTAGTTCTTCACTGGGGTCAAATTTGGTCATTTTAATTAAACAGAATTCAGTTTTGTTTTCTTTCCATTTCCATTTCCATTTTCCATTTCCATTTCTTTCTTTCCATTTACAGTCTTTGTGTATTTGTTTTCTTGGTACTGCTTAGTTCACTCTGGGTCAGTTCATATAAGTCTTCCCATGCTTCTTGGAATCTTTCAGTATTGGGATTTCTCATGGCACAGTAATATTCCATTTCTTTTATATATTGCAATTTGTTTAGCCATTTTCTAAATGATGGACATCTATTCTATTGCCAGCCATGCATTTTTACCTCTGCCCTTCCCCATGCTAATAAGCATAAACTCACATACATAGACCACTTTACTATTTCCAAAACACTTTACTTTTTCCTCCCAACAACTGTAGGAGGTGGGCAGAGTTGGTATTGTCATTCCATTTTATAGCTAATGAAACTGAGGTCTAGGGACTTGCCCAATGTCCCAGAAAGTTCAGTGGCAAAGATGTACTCAAACCCAAAACCCTGGAATACCAAGGCCAGTGGTCTTTCTGTTTCTCTCTGCCTCTCTAAGACGGATATGAAAGGAGAGCACCAGACAGCTCGTCCTGTTCTGTGACTTTCCAGAACATAAGTAGACAGAGAGAGGGCAGCATGCTCCACATGGACAGGGCTCCCCGGCTCTCACTCGGCTCTGGCACATTGTAAACTCTGTAGAAAAGATATTAGGAACAAAAAGCAGACTGGAGGATTCGGGTGCAGACGGATGGCTAGAATTATAAAGAAAAACATTCAAGTGATTCCATTAAAAACAGATGGAGGATCTAGGAAGCCCAGAAAGAAAATGTTTAATTGTTCAGTGTATGTAAAACTCATCAAATTTAGCTTAATATTAAAATTATAACAAGGTAGGGTTTCCCAGTGAAAGAAACTTCAATACCTTTGCTC
The DNA here is from genome assembly GCF_037893015.1 of Macrotis lagotis. Taxonomy (NCBI): domain Eukaryota; kingdom Metazoa; phylum Chordata; class Mammalia; order Peramelemorphia; family Peramelidae; genus Macrotis; species Macrotis lagotis. Next base: position 29,870,169 of record NC_133663.1, on the reverse strand, counting down.
CTTTAAAAGGATTTTTTTTTCTTTTGCTGATGGTGTTGAAAATCAAGATTTTGCCTGACGACATTTTTCTTGTTGATAAAGAAGCCTAAGTTGATTCTGGGGACCTTATCCAAGCCCCCCCACTTGCATTGGCGCTAGTGTGAGAATGCTTATACCTTCCTCTGAGGATTCTAGGAGTACCTTTTCGGGGTTGCAATGACTTTCTAAAGCTATTGGCTCAAGCCCTGATTCTGGTGGATTCTGTCAACGTCATTGATACCACTGATTAGTCCCACACTTCCAGTTTAACCAGTAACACCAGTTCGCTTTTATAAAGGAATGTTTACTGAGAAGACATTGCCATATGAGAAGACATATTGAGAAGTATAAAAACATTACCTCCTTGCCCGAATGGAGCATGTCCTTTTTTCTAATATTTCAGACCCTGGGCAGAGTGAGCTTAAACTTTAAACCACTTGCTATGGAGGATTTTTCTAACCATACTATGCTCCAGGGCAGACCACATGCTCACTAGCCCTCCAGAGTTGAGACTTTCTTACCTTTCACAGCTAACAAGAAGCAAAGAAAGGGGGTTTCTCCATTGGAGAATACACTCTTAGATTCCATTTAATAGTCAATCAAGACTTTTTCTCAGTAAATGAGCAAATGTTTGCATATATCCTAAGGGGGGGCGGGGAGAGAGAGAGAGAGAGAGAGAGAGAGAGAGAGAGAGAGAGAGAGAAAGAGAAAGAGAGAGAAAGAGAGAGAAAGAGAGAGAAAGAGAGAATTGGGCTGCTGTATTCCATATTCCCACAACCTTCCAGTACCAGACTCTCCAAAGCACTCCTATGGGTCCCCCTTACACATCTTCCCATGACTAGACCTTCATTGGCCAGTTCCCCATTTACAATTACAATAATGATTTAAATGTGTGTAATACTGGATGGTTCATAAAGTGCTCCTTGTAGGCTATCTCACTTGATCCTGGAAATAGACTTATGAGGCAGGTCATGATCCCAATTATTTCCATTTTTTCTTACATTTAGCACAGTGCCGGCTTTAAAGTTGATGCTTAATAAATATTTACTTTTGATTGATTTTACAGATGTAGAAACCAAGAAAGCAGAGATTAGATTGTGAAATGCCCAAGTGATATATATATATATATATATATATATATGTATGTATGTATAAACATAGATGTATAATAAAAACCAATTGACAGTCTTTAAGCATGTATATATGTGTGTATTTATAGAAGTATAATGTTCATCTATGTCTGTCTCTCTATCTCACTATTTTGCTATATATCTCTCTATCTCTCTCTATCTAAGGAAGCATAGTTAGAACTAGAATCCATTATATCATAAGAACCACAAGAAGAAAAATTCCAAAATAATCCTTCTAAACCTCATGGTGCATTGGAAAGGCTCTTTACCCTGGAGACAGTGATCCAATATTGTTATAGTGCCTTTGATACTACCCAAGTGTTCTTGGACAAATCACTTAACCTCTCTGGGCCTCAGGTTCCTCATCTGTAAAATGTGGGCATTGGATGAATGCCCTATTAAGTCTCTTCTGGCTCTAGACCTGTGAATTGAGTACCTTTGAGTCTGAAGAATGATAGGTCTAGAAACAAAAGGAATTTTAGATGCTTTCCAGTTCAACTCCCTCATTTTGTTTGTGAGGAAATGGAATCCCAGGGAGGGTATGAAGTCAGTAGGGAGTTCCAAAGGAGGGATTCGAATTCTGGACTTCTGACTCCAGAGCCAATACAAACTACTTTGAAAACCCAAAAATGCTCTCTAGCTGTGAGTGACAATGATGATGCCGTGAGCTCCTTGAAGGCAGGGGCTATCTTTTGCCTTTCTTTGTATCTCTAGCATGTAATGTAGTGAATGGCCTGCAGAAATACTTGTTGGCTGATTCACTAGGCTATTGTTTCTTCTCAGGAATCCCAGATGTTTTGTGGGATTTAGTATTTGAAGGACTTGGCACAACCAACTTTACCTCAACTATTTTCTTCATTTTCTTTTATTACATAGTGTTCCCTATATGCAAACATGGAAACTCGGAAGCCACTAGGATAACTCACCCACCGACAAGTCAACTGACCCCCATCTCTTTGCCAGTCTCAGCAGAGTGTGGTGGGAAGTATTGATTCTAGTACTGGGGATATGCCCCAAATGCATATGGCGGCATGACCTTGTGTGATCATGTAACCTTCGTGAGCCCCATTTTCCTCATCTGATAAATGAAGGAGCTGGTCAAGATGACCTCTAGGGTCTCTTCCAGTCCTAATTTGTGATTGACTATGTCCATTTCCTCTCCCCCAATCCCGCTTAAATGGTTATAAAGAAAAATGTTTATTCTATGAGCTCTACAGAAATATCAAAAAATCGGATTCTTGCAAAGTATTATTTGTGCTTTTTGTGAAGAAACACCAGCACAAAGACATAAACACCCATTTAAAAGGGAGCGGGCAGTTGGATATTGTAGATTATGCATTTATCTCTTTTTCTTCCTCTGTTGATCTTTGATCATTCTGATAATGTCGAGATCTGCATTCTGGGGCATTTTTTTCCACCTTAGGGAGTTTTCTGGGCTTTAGACCTTGTGATTTGGACCCTTATGGATTGGACCAGGCTTCTCTAAGTAAACATGTGGCTTACGACTCAGTGGATGGATTTGTTACTCACACTTGAGGATGTCAAAACATTTCCCCAAGTGTCAGTCAGACTCAGCCGCAAGGAAAATATAAGACTCTCCCACTTTCATCTCTTTGTCATTTCCTATAGAACAGACATTGTTGAAAATAACAAATTGAACAAGCCTGTGATTATTTCTAATAAGTGGCAGGCAGCTTGGAGCCTTTTATCACTCCAGTGGGGCCTGCGCCATCCTGTGGGTTCCCTTGGCCTTGGGTGGTGGTTTTAGGCCCTAGTCTGGGCTATCTGCCTCCCCATTAGGGTCCTCTCGAGTCCGTCATTAATTTTGCATTTTTCACCAGTGTTTTTGTATTTGTAGAGAAGAGTTAGCCTCTGATTGGGCAAGTAGCCGCCTAGTCTTGACAAAGACCCACCTGTTCCAAAGCTGCACAGGATATGTTGGCTTAACGTCTGACAACAGGATCAATTTAATTACCTCCTTTCTTAAGTACAATGAGACCCGGGATGACTTAACCACCTGCGACAGGCATTTCCATTGGTGTGGGTGGGAGGCACCTAGCATGACTAGAGGGAGCTTTCTGATTTTCATTATCCCAATTTATAGTAATATGCATTAAAGGCCATATACTTTCAGCAGAGGGAGATGATGGTTCCAAACTCCACACAGCACTGGTTATTTACAGTGTTTCCAAGCTTTAGAACTACTCTGAAAGATTTACTTATATAGCAGTCCATGTAAAATTGAAAATCAATGAAGTTAGTAAATTCTACTTGTCTCCTTGAATTGATTCCTTACTCAAATAGCTCAATGCTCTAATACTATATATACCTTTTAATTTCTAGTGTCATCACCCACTGATAATCTTAGGGTTATGTGGCCCCCAGCTTGGAGACTGATAGTATGTCAGGGTTTCTGTCCATTGTATCCTTCCTAGGCAAAGGTCACTTGGACTGTTGAATACCCTTTGCAGCCAGTTTCCAGAAAATGAAAAGACCAATTAGATTTAACCTGATGCAAGACTCTCAATAGTTGAGAAAATTCCTTTAAATGTGATAAGTCTAAAGGTAATGCATGTACAATATTTACATGCACACACATCTATGTATATGCATGTGTGTGTTTACTTCTGTATCCATACACGTATACATATTTATTTTTCTCTTTCTCTCCCATTCTTTCTCTCTTCCCCTTTCTCTACTTATCTTCTTCTCTCCTCCTTCCCTCCCTTCCCCTCTGATGCTTCTCTTCTTCTCCCTTTTTTCCTCTTTTTCTTCCTACCTTCTTCTACTTCCCCATTCTTCTTCCTACCTTCTTTCTTCTTCTTTTTTCCACCTTCTTCTACTTTCTTTCTTCTTGCTGCCTTCTTTTTTACTTTCCTCTTCCTCTTCTTCCTCCTCCTCCTCCTCTTCTTCTTCTTCTTCTTCTGCTGCTGCTGCTTCCCTCTTCTTCCCCTTCTTCTTCTTCCCACCTTTCCTCTCCCTCCTTTTTCTTTTTTATTTCTCCTCTACCTCTTTCTCCTCCTCCTTTTCTCTCTCTCTCTCCCTGCCTTCCTCCCCTCTCCCCACCACTCCTCTCCCTCTCTTCCCCTTCCTCTCTCATCCTTCCCATGTTATATCTCACTAGGAGAATGTACTCAAATTCTTTGAAAGCAGGAATGGTTCCCTTTTGTCCGTTTCCCTGGCACCACTAACTTGCTGCATAGTAGGGACTTAGTAAATGCTTCTTGGAAGGAAGTCAGCTTCTATTTCCCTTTCTATGGAAAGCATTTCCTGATCTTCTAATTATTATTACTTTTCCCCTCCTGAAATTACTTTGCTTTCCCGTCTCTCTCCACATCTCCTTTAATTTTTTCATTCATAAACGTAGTTGGCTGCATTTGGTGATTTCTAAGGTCCTTTCCAGATCTGGGTCTTTGCTCTTATGATTTAGATTCAGAAAGTAGTTCCTTAATTGCTTTGTTGTCAATTGAGGGTTCTAGTGCAATTGAACAAAGTAGAGTTTTGTTGACAAGAAACTTATTTCCTTTTTTGGTTTGGAAAAACCTAGTGGAGGTAACATCTGGCATGGGCAGTGATCTCAGGAAAAGAGCTTTGATTCAGTAGTTAGAGGACCTGGGTTCAAATGCTGCCTTTGATGTTTGCTGTCTGCCTCATCTTGAGCAAGTGGATTCACTTTTCTGAACCTCATTTTTCTCATTTGTCACATGAAGAGTTTGGGAGAGTTGGCCTCTGAGACCCCTTCAAGATCTCTCCTTCTATAAATATTTTGTCTAATGGACTATCTACCATTCATGGCAGTTTATTTATAGCAGTCAGGTTCTTCTTACTCCAAATCCGCTCCGAGTGTCCTGAGTCAAAATAGATAAGCATTTTCCCATGTAAAGGCTGAAAATTAAACTTGGCAGATGGCAGAAACAGAGCAAGAGCAATTAATAGCTCACTAGTTATCCTGTTGTTGACTCTTCCCAGAACTAACAGAATCTGGGTTGGAAGGGATCTCTGAGGTGCCTACATTGATCCGTACCTAAGCAACCTGTCATTGTTTAGTCGGTTTTTCACTCATGTCTGACTCTTCATGACTTCATTTGGGGTTTCCTTGGCAAAGGTACTGGATTGGGTTGCCATTTTATTCTCCAGCTCATTTTACTGATGAGGAAACAGAGGCAAACAGGGTTAAGTGACTTGCTCAGGGTGACATAGGTAATGTGTCTTAGGCTGGATTTAACATTGGTAAGATTAGTTTTCTGATTCTAGGTGTGGCATTCTGTCCACCATGCTACCCATCTTCCCTGAACAGCCTGTACCTCCATAACATATTCTACATGTCTCTACCCTGCTGGAAGACCTCTCATAAGGAGAATGCCATTCTGTCCCAGGGGAAACCTACTCTATTTGGAATAGTTCTGATTGTTAGGAAATTTACCTTGACATTGAGCCTAAATTTGCCCATCTGTGATCTGCACTCATGCCCAGCTTTGTCTCCCTTAGTTTCCCAAGAAGAACAAATCCTTTCACATGAAGATCCTTCATATTCTTGAAGACAGACATCATGTTTTCCCCCAATGTTTCCCTTTTCCAGGCTAAACATCCTCAGTTCCTTCAGCTGATTCTTATTTCATTACCCTACTCTGCATATACTCCTGCTTATCAAAGGAATTACCAAAATGTGATACCCAGAGCCAAACATAACATGGCAGATGTGGTCTGACCACAGCAGAACACAGTAGAATGATTATTTCTTTAATCCTTAAAGCTATGATTCTGTTAATATATCCTAAGATTACATGACAGCTTTGGGCTGCTATTATTACAGTATTGACTCATAATAAGCATGGAATTCACTAAAATGTTCAAATATTTTTTAAAGCTATACCTTTCCCATTTTATACTATAAAATTGATTTTTTGAACCTGAGAGTGAGACTTTATATTTATTTCTCTTCAATTTTGTCTTATTCCATTTAGCCCAATGTTCTAACTTGTTGAAATCTTTTTGGTTCCTAATTGTCATCAAGTGATTTGGGCTGTTGCAAATTTGATGTAAACATTTCATTGAAGCCTTTATAATGCTTATAAACAATCCTGAGCCAAACAGATCTCTGGGTTGCTGATCTGGCAAAGTTCTTCCATGCTGATACTGAATAATTAATGATCGTCTTTTGGAAGTGGCCATTCAGCAACCACTTCTGATACTACCTGACTCTACTTTTATTTAGCCTGTACCTCCCTATGTTATACACAAGAGTAATCTGAGATTTTGTCAAATCTAGGTAAAGCAGATTTGTGATATTCCCTACCATAACCTAAATATTACCCATCCTGTCCATCTGCCATGAATTATCCATAAACACCAGCCTTCCTTGATGTGTTGTCTTGTCTGATTAGGATGAGAACTTGGGGGCACTCAATTTTCAAGCTGTATCTCTAACTCATAGCACATAGTAGGTGTAGAATAGATGCTTTTCTATTTCATTCCCTGGATCTGCCAGTCCAGTAAATTTGTTAAGAAAGGAAATCAGGTTAGTCTAACCTGACCTGTTCTTGATGAAACCATGTTGGCTCTTTGTGACTCCTGCATTCTTTCTTTTCACCATCCTTTTCATATTATTCCAAAAATGTCCAGGAATTGAAATTAAACTTATTGATCATTAGTTTACAGATTCTGCTCTTATCCTGCCTTTGTGAAAATCAGGATAGCATTTGCCTATTTCACATTCCCAGTGATCCTTGGGAGACCAGTGACGGTGGCTTAGCCCTTATATCTGACAGTTTTCAGTACCTTGGGATGTCATTTGCCTGTGCCCAATGACTTGAACTCATCCAGGGCAGCAAGGTACTCTTTTATAGCTCTATTTATCTTGGGTTTCAACACCCTATTAGTCGTTTTTGTTCTGTCCTTTCCAGGCTGAAGGTTATCCTCTGTCAGAGAAAGCAGAAGCAAAATTAAAGTCGTGTAATTCTGTCTTCTATCCATTGGCCATTATGAGTGTTCCATCTCTCCTGGACAGTATCGCTACTTTGAGCTTTTGTTTCCCCCCCACTTCATTTCTGTTAGCTAATTTTTATTTACTTAAGTTATGGTTTGCTTCCCAGTGCTATGGTGAAAAGTAGTTGCTCTGATTTGAGAAGGAGCACAGTATTGATTGGGAAAAGTCCTGAATTCAGAGTCATAGGATCAGTTGGTTTTGATCATGACTCTATTGCTACTTGGGTGAACTTGTGGAAGTCACTTATGGGTCTCTGTATTCTTGCCTGTAAAATGAGAGGTGGAAAGAGTCCTGAATCTAGGTCAAAAGGCCTAGATTCTAGTTTTGACTGTGATGTTTACTACCTTCGTGATTTTGGACAAGAAACAACAATCCTTGGCCTCAGTTTTACTATCTATAAAATTACCAAGTTAGAGAAGATGATCTGAGCTTCCTTTCAGCTCATAATCACTAGCTGATTTCCAGAATCTCTTCCATCTCTGAGACTCTATGAATCTGGTTTACAGAAATACAGTATCTGTAGAATTCAAATACACTCGTGGAATCCCAGATTTCATATCTGATGACTACTGGTGGTCTTGATGTCGTCAGAGTCTATTATTAAAAAACCCAACAATTCCTTGAATAATTAACCAGAAGATTCATTATGGAAATGGTAATTTATTCCTCTTGCTACAGCCAGGGTTTGAAAGCTGGGATCAATGAAATTGTTTTTTAAAATATATATTAAAATTTTTTTTTATTTATTTAAGGCATTGGGGTTAAGTGACTTGCCCAAGGTCACACAGCTAGGTAAGTATTGTGTCTGGGTCTGGATTTGAACTCAGGTCCTCCTGACTCCAGGGCTGGTGCTCTATCCACTTCATCACCTAGCTGCCCCTGTTTTTTAAATATTTTGAAAATAATTTCAATATAATTGATATCCTTTGTAAGCCTATGCAATTTATTTTATGTATTTTTTGACTGAACAAAAAATTGTTTTTTTCTTTTATTTAATAGTATTTTATCTTTTCCCCTAATTACATAGCAAGATAATTTTTAGCATTAATTTTTGCAATATTTTCCAAATTTTTCTCCCTTCCTAAAATGAGAGGTAATTTGGTTGTATATGTGCTATCATGTAAAACTTATTTCCACGTCAGTCACAGTTGTAAAAGAAGAAACAGATCAAAAGAAAAAACACAAAAAAGAATTCAAGTAAGTGAAATATGCTTCAATCTATATTTAGAGTCCATCAGTTCATTATCTGGATGTTGATAGCATTTTCATTTGAGGCTTTTATGCTTGTCTTGGATTATTGTGCTGCTAAGAAGAGCTGAGTCGTTCATGGTGATCATCGCACAATGTTGCTGCTACTATGTCCCATATTCTTGTTCTGCTCATTTCATTTTGCATCAGTTCGTACAGGTTTTTCCCAATATCTGTCTGTTCATTTCTTATTTCACAGTAGTATTCCATTACTGTCCATAGCTTGTTCTGCCATTCCCCAATTGATGGATATCCCCTCAATTTCCAATATTTTTCTATCACATAAAAAGTTACTATAAATATTTTTGCACATGTAGATCCTTTACCCTTTTTATGACATCTTTGGGATGTCATATTATTGAATCAAAGAGTATGTACAGTTGGTTGCTGTTTGGACAAAGTTCCAAATTGTTCTCTAGAGCAGTTGGATCAGTTCACAACTTCAATGACATTTGTCATTTTTTGTCATATTAGCCAATCTAATAGATATGAGGAGATCTTTGAGAGTTGTTTTAATGTGCATTTCTCTAATCAAAAATAATTTAGTGCACTTCTTCATATGTCTATAGATGGCTTTGATTTCTTCACCTGAAAAGTATCAGTTCACATCCTTTGACCACTTATCAATAGGGGAATGGGGGCGGCTAGGTGGCACAGTGGATAGAGCACCAACCCTGGAGTCAGGAGTACCTGGATTCAAATCCAGTCTCAGACACTTAATAATTACCTAGCTGTGTGGCCTTGGGCAAGCCACTTAACCCCATTTGCCTTGCAAAAAAAAATAGGGGAATGGCTTGTATTTTTATAAATTTGACAGTTCTCTCTGTATTTGATAAATGATGTTTTTTTCAGAGATGCTTGCTGTAAAGATTGCCTCCCAGATTTCTGTTTTTCTTCTTATTTTGGTTGTTTTGGTTTTGTTTGTGCAAAACCTTGTTAATTATCATAATCAAAATCATTTCCTTTACATTTCTTAATGTCCTCTATCTTTTGTTTGGTTGTGAGCTTGTGCTTCACTTAATTTTTCCTTTAAGAATTTGGATACTATTCCACTTGGTGCACATGTGCTTAGTTCATCATTTATGGTACATTTTAACAAGTTGTAGTCTCCCTGCTTAGCTTGTTTAATATTTGCTTGCTTTGTTTGAGATTGCTTTTGTTTTGAGATTACTTTATTTTTAACTTCAGCTGAAGCATAACGGATTCTGCTCCAGCCTCTTACTTTTACTGTGTTTGTGTGTGTGTGTGTGTGTGTGTGTGTGTGTGTGTGTGTGTGTGTGTGTGTCTGCTTCAAGTGTGTTTCTTATTAACAGGATATTGTAGGATTCTGGTTTTTGATCCACTCCACTATCCATTTCCATTTTATGGGAGGGATCACCTCACTCACATCTTTATTTGCCCCTTTCACATTTTTCTTCCTGTTTGTCCTCTCCCTCTTGTCAGCCTTTCCCACCTCCGGTTTTGCTTCTATCTTCTGCTTTCCCTTGTCTGCCCTCTCTTCTGCCAATCCCCCACCTCTACCTACTTTACTCAATCTCCTCTTTGATTTTCTTGTCAGGTAAGACAGATTTCTATATTCAACTGATTGTGTATATTATTCTCTTCTTGAGCCAATATTGATGAGAGTAAGGTTCAAGTGATACCCATCATCCACCCTTCCATCTTTCCTTCCACTGATATACGGTTTTTGTGCCTCATCATGTGAAACAATTTACCCCATTCTACCTCTCTCTTCCTTTTGTAGCCAATGTACTGCTACTCTTTTTCTTCCCTTAATTATTTTTTCTCATTCCCTCAAATTCACCTTATATCCATACCATCTGTTTATGTATATTTCTTCTAGTTATGCTATTAGTGATATAATTTTTAAGAATTGGAAATATCATCTTCCTATGAAGGGATGTAAACAATTCAGCTCCATTGAATCCCTTATGTTTTCTTTCACCCTTTCCCCTTTTTAGGCTTTCTCTTTGGATCTTGATCTTGGAAATAAATTTCTTTTTAAAATTCTGGCTTTCTCTTTTATGAAAGGTTGAAATCCTTCTACTTAATTGAATGACTCTTTCCCCCCCTCAAGTATTATGTTTACTTTTGCTGGGTGGAGGATTCTTGGTTGTAGCCCAACTCCTTTGCCTTCCAGAACATCATGTTCTATGACCTCCTATCCTTTAATGTTGCATCTGCTCCTTTTTTTTGTCAGTAAATAAACATTTATTAATAACCTCCTGGGCGCCACACACTGTGTTAAGTGCTAGGGCTGCAAAGAAAGGTGAAAGGCAAGCCTTATTCTTAAGCTTCCAATCTAATGACGGAGACAACATACAAATATATAACTATGTATAGATAAACTATAAACAGGATAAATTGGAAATAATCAGCACCAGGAAGGCTCTCGAATTAAGAGGCATCAAGAAAAGCTTCCTGTAAAATATATGTCATTTTTTTCAATTTATTTTTATTAAAGATATTATTTGAGTTTTACATTTTTCCCCCAATCTTACTTCCCCCCCCACCCCAGGGAAAGCAATCTGTCAGTCTTTACTTTGTTTCCATGTTGTACCTTAATCCAAATTGGGTGTGATGAGAGAGAAATCATATCCCTAAAGAGAAGTCTAAGGGGTAACAAGATCAGACAATAAGATATCTGTTTTTTTTCTAAATTAAAGGGAATAGTCCTTGCACTTTGTTCAAACTCCACAGCTCCTTATCTGGATACAGATGGCACTCTCTTTTGCAGACAGCCCAAAATTGTTCCCGATTGTTGCACTGATGGAATGAGCGAGTCCTTCACGGTTGAACATCACCCCCATGTTGCTGTTAGGGTGTACAGAGTTTTTCTGGTTCTGCTCATCTCACTCAGCATCAGTTCATACAAATCCCTCCAGGTTTCCCTGAAATCCCGTCCCTCCTGGTTTCTAATAGAACAATAGTGTTCCATGACATACATATTCCACAGTTTGCTAAGCCATTCCCCAATTGAAGGACATTTACTGGATTTCCAATTCTTTGCCACTACAAACAGGGCTGCTATAAATATTTTTGTACAAGTAATGTTTTTACCCTTTTTCCTCATCTCTTCAGGGTATAGACCCAATAGTGGTATTGCTGGGTCAAAGGGTATGCACATTTTTGTTGCCCTTTGGGCATAGTTCCAAGCATCTGCTTCTTGATATTTGAATTGTTTCTTTCTGGTCACTTGCAGTACTTTTTCCTTGACCTAATAATTTTGAAATTTGTCTGTAATATTCCTTGGAGTTTTTATTTTGGTATCTCATTCTGGAGTTGATTGATGGATTCTGATGGTAAGATAATGAGATGTTCAAGGTGCTCTATAGGGAATGCCTTTTTATTTCTGAACAAATGGTCAGGGATCAGGCAGAGGATGAGAGTGAGAGGCATTGTTGTTCCCTGCTGTGTGGATGTGTAGGGGCTGCTCCCTGAGGGTTTGAGTCTAGTGTCTGATCTGCAGGGAGTAGAATTAAGGTTGACATGTCAGATGGGAATTTGATTTCACCCTCCCCTCCCTACAGGGCAGTTAGCTGTTAGGGTGTGTTAAAGATGCCTGAAGAATCTTTTATAGTCCATCTGAGTTTCTTGATGGCAAAAGGGAAAAAAAAAAGGTTGAATGGTGAACAATTAAGCCTATCCACTGACTTTTATTTTCTTTTTGTGATGCCAAATAACTGAGAAAATGACTGTTTGATTTTTTCCAGAATGACAATTGTTCTGACTTTGTGGAGACTTAGACACCCTTTTGAGGAAAGAGGTGGGGTCAAAAATGGTTCTCTCGATTAGCTGGGAAAACCAGCTGAGCGGTTGGCAAGCATGCCCATGTAGAAGCCCCTCAGAGGAGATGGATGCCAAGGGATGGGTTACTACCAGATTGGTGAGGGCTCCAGGTGTCTGTTGGAAGCTATTCTCTTTTCTTTTTTCCTCTCTCCTGGGAGTCCCCAAAACTGGGTAAAGAAGAACCTGGCCAGGAATGGGAGAGCTTTCAAACCCTTCTATCTTGGTGTGTGTATAATAAGAGGGGAAGCTGGTAGTAGATAATTCTTGTCTGAAGCTTTTGCAAAGAAAAATCTAGATAAAAGATTATCACAGCATGCCTTCTAGAAGCTTCCCTCCTCTCTGACCCCTTCTTCCATACCCCTCCATGGAAAATTGGATGGTGCTGGATATAGTGTTGGACTTGAAATCAGTAAGCTCTGAGTTTGAATCTTTTCCTCAGCAACTTCCTAGCTGTGGAACCCTGGGCAAGTCACTTAACCTCTGTATGCTTGTTTCCTCATTTGTAAAATAAGATAATTATAGTACCAACCTCCAAGAATTGTTGTGAGAATAAAATGAGAAAGTGTTTGGCAAATCTTTAGGTATTATGCTAATACTAGCATTATTTTCCATTAGTTTTGCAGTTTCTAATATGGAGCAGAGGTACATTTGGTTCACTATTTTGTATTTGTCAATGCAATAGGAAATATAAAAATTTTATTTATTAATATCAATGAAACAAGAATTATGAAAGCACCTGCTATATGCTGGCATTACAAAGGCACTAGAGGTTTCTCTGAAGATCTTTGGAATCATTTGTAAGACATGGGAGACTTGCTGGCAAAGGATTGCTCAGTGCAGTGTGCTGCATCAGAGAAGGTGCTGCCATCTAGAAGTGAAGTAGAATCGCAACAGCTCCAAGGAAACACAAGATGCACAAATGTAGAGACATCTTCAGCCCCAATGTTCAAGTGCCCAACCTGAGGGAGAGCCTTCCAAACTCTTCTTGATTTAATCAGTCACAGTCAGATACACTGTTCATGGACCCCAACATGTGATTTTGGTCCTCTTCAAGCACAAAGAACAAACAACAAGGCGACAAAGACAATAATGAATAGTCTCTGTCCTTGAGGACTTTGGATGTATAAATGGAGACACCATGACTGAGTGAATAAATGAAAAATTATTTATTAAACACTTAATTCATGCAAAGCCCCGCTCAAAGAATGGGGACCCAAATGGAAATGCAAAACAGTCCTGTCTCATGCTGCTCTTATTTAAGAGGAAGATACATACTTAGTTTTCAACTGTAGGGTTGATGGATAGACCTTGGGGTCCTTAAGACACAGCAGCAAAATAAGTGGGAATTCCTCTTCTTTGGTGATATTCACACTGATAAAATTTCACCTGTCTTTGAAGTTGAGCCATTTAACAGTGCCAAGGACACTGGAGGAAAAAGCCTCTCCTTGTCCAGTCTTCAGTAGCAGGGATTCCTTAGAATCTCTGGAGGCTACAACATTGACAAGTCGCACATCCACAAGGATGGGACCTGGGCTGGAAGCATGACCAGTGGTCAGGTAGGGAGGGGCTGGTGCTGCTGTTTCTGGGTCTATTGAACTTAGGGTCCTCAACTATTTTCCCTGGTGTCTGAAGTGAGGTAATGGCATGACCCACCTGGTATGAGCTGCTTCCCATGTCTCCCTGAAGGTGCCTTTTTGCATCAGTTATGTGTCAAATGTACAAAATCAAGTTAATTTAAGCAAGAATCCTGGAAGGAAATCAGGAATGTTCTCATGTGTGGAAACTGAACTTTGTAGGATGAGGAGGGAGTGAATGCCAGTAATGGAGAAAGACAAAGGCATGGAGATGGGAGATACACTGAGCTGCAGTGAGAAAGTCATTTTGTTGTGTTGAAAAGTATGTGATGGAGTATACTATGGAAGCGGTATAGAAGAAAAGGTTGGGGTCAGGCTGTGAATATGGATGATTTGAAAGAAAAAGTAAAAGTTTTCAAATTAAATGCCTTTATTTTAAATAATCACCCCACCCCAGGAGCCTTTCACAGTAGATTAAACTGTCTCTGCAAAATACCTCATTACATGGCTTTGCTGTACCAACTGTCAAATAACATTATACATTTAGAGTAAAGCCTTGTCTTGTGAGTGATGTCTTTCTCTTAAATAACAAGTCTCTAACATCTTATCCTCATCTTCTGACACAAGCCTTAGTAGAGCATTGCAAAGGCAGATTTTGGAAAAATTTTTGTCTTTGAGAGTTATGCTTGATAGCACTTAGTCAGCTTCCTTATGCATCTTCTGAAGTGAACCGTAAGCCTCATGTAGACAGGGACTATGTCTTATCTCTAGTTTTTATCTCCCTTAACAAGAGTCATTTCACTTAAGAATGTTTGTTGAATGGATGAGATAATCTAGCAACTCCTGTAATTGCTTTTGTAACCTCTAGTCACCAAAATACTCTTCTTACACCATAGATTGCTGAATAATAAAAAAAAAAAACTTAGACGGTGTTTGGAATGGAAGTCCGGCACTATCCATGCATAGAAGGAATTAAAAAAAAGATAAGAAAATATTTTAGCCTCACAATTAGAACTTGTTCTTATCTCAGACTCTCTAATTTCTTGGAATCTGGACGCTGCTAACATTTGAATCCTACTGATGTCCTGGGTTCATGCTCTTGCCAAAATATCTTCTAATATCTGCTTGGTCCTTTTGACCATGTCTTCTGAATTCACTGCCAATTGAACTACTGCTACTTGTTAACGTACCCTCTCTAGTCAGAATCCTAGTTGGGAAAGTTATTCCAATAATATTTTATATTTGGAATTTTTTATGCTTTCCCACATGTTCTCTTATAATTATTTGAGGTCTGTAACAGCTCTATGAAACGATATATGATTTTCTTTTGCCATTGGTGAGTTATTTTTCATTCATATCCAACTCTTCCTGACACCATTTGGGGTTTTCTTAGCAAAGTTATTAAAGTTGTTTGTAAATTCCTTTTCAACTTACTTTATAGATAAGGAAACTAAGGAAAATAGGATTAGGTGACTGACCCAGGGTCATCCAACTAGTAAGATTTGAATTCAGGAAGATGGTAGTCACTTGTTTGTCAAATCGAACTATCAAGTCAGTTTGCTATTATGGATAGAGTATTGGGTTTGGAATCAAAAAGACTCATCTTCATGAGTTCAAATGAGGCTTTGGACACTTACTAGCTGTGTAACCCTGGGCAATTCACTTGACCCAGTTTGCCTCAATTTCCTTACGTGTTAATTGATCTGGAGAAGCAAATGGCAACCCCCTCCAGTATCTTTGCCAAGAAAACCCCAATTGGAGTCATGAAGAGTTGGACATGTCTAAAACAACTCAACATAAAAACATAGAAGCTTGGAGAGATTAGCTGTCTCCTAACCTGGCGGCTGACCTAGAATCTAGATTCTTGGATGCCTGGTTTAGTTTTCTTCCCACTGAAGTATGAGACAAAGGAAGGAAAATAAAGTAGAAGGAAGAGTGAGTGATTGTAAATAATATGTCTGTGTCCTAATTCCTTTGGGGTATAGGTTGGAGAAGGTGGCTGCTGAGGTGTTTTCTGGCATCCAAATTCTGTGATTGTCTGAAGTGACACTTATTGGAACAAACATGGCCAATTTTGGGTCATAGAAAATATAGAATAAAAAGGGGTCTTCCCCACTTTATAGACATACATAATACCAAAAGAATTTCAATGATTACTGCAATGCTTATTAAGCCTAGGATTGACAGGAACTTTGGTGAGAGGTTAGTGCTATCTGAAAACTATTCTAGCACATACAGTATTCCAGAGAAAAGTACTTAGTAAATAGGGTCTGGGGCTGGGATTCAGGAAAGATCTGCATTCAGATTCTACCTCTAATGCTTACCAAGTTGTTTGACTTTGGATCAGTCATGTAACTTCTGTGAGTATTGAGTCACCTTGTCTATTTGATTTGTAGTCGATAGTTTCCACACTAGGAATTTTCCCTGATATCCAAACCACTGATTTTTCCTTTATCTGATGCTTCTCATTAGAGAATGGCAAAAAGTGTCTTGGTTTGACTTTGTCATGGCATAATTGTATATTTGCCAATAATGAAACTTATTTATATTGTGTTTATTCCATTTATCTCAAAATGTATAGGTCCTCACTGTGCAGTAGATTTAGTTTCCTGAGTGTTAAAAAAAATTCTGTGGTGATAATCAAAACTGCTATTTAGAAGTCTTTGAAATACAAGAAAGAGATGACACATGCACAGTTAGGCTATTGGTCATTTCAAGGGTCAGAACAAGTGACATTTATTGTCTCTTTTACCTCCAATATTCTATGAGTCAATCAGTTAATTAGAATTTATTAGACTCTCTATCAGGGATGAAAAGACAAAGAATGAAAGAATGCCTATTCTCCCGGAGTGGCATTTTAACAGGCACAAAAGCAAATACTTTGGACTTGTTCTGAGCAAATATTAAGTTGCTTTTAGAATAGTTAGAGAATTCTCTTATTCTCAGATTCTAGGAAAGATCAAAAAGTTTTTTAGGTGTATAATGTTTAAAAAGGACTGTCACTTTCATTGTCAAGTACAAGATGGAGAACTGCTCCTATTGTTGCTAAGAGAATGTCCGTGAAATAGGAAGCCAGAAAGGAAACAAGAGAGAACGGTTGTATAATGTACAGCGTAAGCATTTCAATATATCCAGAACTTAGAATTTATGGGAGCTGTCTACTGTCAATCTCAACCTGGTGACCAGACTTAATAAAGAGGACCAAGGTGAGGGCACCCAAGAAATCGTGTGTGTGTGTGTGTGTGTGTGTGTGTGTGTAAATATAGATTTCTCAGGTTGCCTCTTGAATTTTCCTTGTCTTCAGAGATCATCTTCCTAAGTAGCCAGACAGCCCTGGAACTGGGGAGTTCCGGGTCGTAGGCTTGCACTCTCCTAGACTGGATGCTGGTTGACCACTGAACTCATGGATAGAAGTTGGTGATCCTTAACCTGTGGATAGTTTTAACTTTTAGCTTAATAAATGATAATAAATTTGCTTTTGGTGCCAAAAATGTGCAGCATCAACAGAGCTATTATGTTGTGGGGACTGATAAGAAATGTTTTGGTTTTTATGAAGGGGTCCTCAGTCTCAAAGGTTAGAAGCCATTGTACTAGAGGATAATTTCAAATTTGACCCAGCCCAGGATGATTTTCCTTTCAAGAGGGAACTTGGGTTGAGGGAAATGCCTCCATGATCTAAAATCATCTCAATAGCACATTTATATATATAGCCACTTTGACATTTTCAGAATACAGCATTATCTCATTTAGTATTAACAACTCTGACATGGTGAATGCAGGCCTGAAGGTGGAATTAGGAAGCCCTATATTCAAATCATGTTTCAGTTGCCAGCAGTAGAACCTTGGATAAATCATATTATTTATCTGAACCTCAGTTTTCTCATCTGTTAAACTGAGAGGTTGGGCAAGGAGAACTTCAAGGTCCCTTGCAGGTCAAAATCTATGATTCAAATTCTACCTTCTGCAGGTGGCCTTTCTGGACCACTCCTCCCTACAACATTCTTCCCCTCTAAGGTCATCTGTCCACTTTTTATGTACTATATACACACATATGTATGTATATATTTTATATTTATATTATTTAATTTTACATATTATATTTGTTATATTATTATATATTTTATATTTATAGTATATACAGGTGTCCACAAAGTCATATATATTATAATCTATATCTATTGATAGATATAGATGTATACATCTATCTACCTCTATCTCTATCTCTATCTATGGGTAGCCTCAAAGTCTTCAAAGCTACACCAAATCTTTGGGGATGCCAGGTATCTTGTGCATGTTGCCTTTCTCCCATTAGAGTGTGAGTTTCTTGATGGCAGGGATTCTTTTAATCTTTAATTGTATTTTTGGCATTTAGTATAACCTGGCCCATAGGAATTGATTTGTAAATGCTTGTTGCTCCTCATTATTACACTCTTAGTCTCTGCCCTCAAGCAACTCTCTTTTTTAGATATTTTGTTTTTCCAACTACATAAAAGGGTAGTTTTTACCAATCATTTTTTGACAAAATTTTGTGTTTTACAATTTTTCTCCTTCCCTCCCTTCCCTTCCCCTCCCCCGACAGAAAGCAATCTGATATAGGCTTTACATAGAGCAATATAGAACATATTATGAGAGAAGAATCAGGCCCAATAGGAAGAAAGAAAACATTAGAGAAAACAAAATGACATAATACCTAAGACAACTTTAAAAAACTGAAGATAGGGCGGCTAGGTGGCACAGTGGATAAAGCACCAGCCCTGGAGTCAGGAGAACCTGCATTCAAATCTGAGCTCAGACACTAATTACCTAGCCGTGTGACCTTGGGCAAGTCACTTAACCCCATTGCCTTGCAAAAACCTAAAAAAACCCTTGAAGATAACAAACTTTGATCTTTATTTAAATGCCACAGTCCCTTCTCTGGATATGGATGCTATTTTCCATCACAAGTCCTTTAAAATTATCTTTGATTATTGAACTGCTGAATGAATAAGTCCATCTTGGTTGATCATCACCCCCATGTTGTTGTTAGTATGTACAGTGTTCCTCTGGTTCTGCTCGTTTCACTCAGCATCAGTTCACGCAAGCCTTTCGAGGCATTTCTGAAATCCAGTTCATCATGATTTCTTATAGAACAATAGTATTTCACCACATACATTTACCCCGATTTGTTCAGCCATTCTCCAATGGATAGGCATCCACTCAATTTTCATTTCTTTGGCACTACAAAAAACAGCTCTTTTAAATGGAAGGGGATACAAAAGACTATTTAAGAATAAGAAACTTAAAAAAAGGGGAAACTGAGGCACATAGAGGCCAGCTGGTGTCTGAAGCAGTATTTGAGTCTAACCTTCCTGTTTATAAGACCAGGGTTCTCTCCCCCATGTCTTGAGAAATGCAGCTATGTGATAAAACAACAGGTGGATGTGAATTGGAGCGTGTGGAGGGGATCTGACTGGCAAGTCCATGGATCCTTCTGCAGAGGCAGCAGCCTTCTCTCAGGATCATGGAATGTAAGAGTGGAGCAGCTGTGGAGGGTTGCTTCTACTTTCCAGGGAATTCTCCATCCCCCCTACTTCCTTGGCTTTTTATGGGATCCTGACCTCTGACTGGGGTGTCAGAGAATGAGGCTTGTTAGCTCTCTAAAGCCCTTCCTATTAGGAGTCAACGCAGTGCATTTCTACTTTATGGAAAAAACATTATTTTAGGGTCATTGCTATTGTTTGGGAAACAATTGGAGCCTCAATGCAATTCTTCCAATACGCAGCCAGCATCTAAGGGTAAATGCTCTTCTACGTAACATGGACTCAGAGCTCCAAATGACGATAGTGGGATTTTAATTTTTGCACTTGGTTTTGATCCAGATGTCCTAAGGAAGGGGAAACCTGGGGATTTAGAAGCTGCAGGAATGATTGGTCTGATTGATCACTGAGCAGGCTGTTTCTATATCAGTTCTGATTCACTTTATGCTTCTGATTAGGATTCCAGTTTGCTTGTAGTTCTACAGAGCTGTTGTTTTTCATAGGTCCCCCGAGATCTTGTTTTCACCTTACACACCCAAACTTTTAGCATGTTTTCCACCCCAAACCCTCTTTTCTGCTAAATAGATTAGAATATTCCTTTCCATTTTCCTCTCCTCCAATCACTATGAACCTGTGCTTTCACTAATTGAGGCAATCCCTCCACTGATGAAGACTGAAATCAATCTATGCCTGTCTGTCCTCTGTCCTTCCATAAATTCATCACAGAAGGTCTGTCCAAAGTGTAAGGGAACTAGTCTTCTGTTAATGCTGTGCAGATACCAAATAGAGCATCAACTGGTTATTCTTTGTTCTCATCTGTCTTTTATTGTGGGGTTTTCTTCACATAGATACTTGGAACGGTTTGCCATTTCCTTCTCAAACTCTTTTTACAGTTGAGGAAACTGAGGCAAACAGGGTTAAATGACTTGCTCATGGTCAGACAGCTAAATAAGTGTCTGGATCAGCATTTGAACTCAAGAAGATAAGTCTTTTTTTATTCCAAGCCCAGTGCTCTATCCCCTGTACCAAATGGACATGATAATTCAATTGGACAAACATTTAAGTGATGATCATATTCCTGAATTCAAATCCAGCCTCAGATGCTTAATAGCTGCGTGACCCTGGATAAGTCACCTAATCCTATTTTCCTCAGTTTCCTTACTTATAAAAAGAGCTGAAGAAGTAAAGGAAAAACCTCTCTAGTATCTTTGCCAAGAAAGGTCCACACAGGGTCACAAAAAGTCAGACAATAATGAACAATAATATTTATCCTGTGGGTACTGACTTTGGGATATAAAAATATACCATATACAAACAATATTAATTGGATGAAATGATATAATAATATACCATATACCATATTTGGTACACAGTAACGAAAACTAGTACATATATTTATTTGCAAAATAACTTACATTTGATATCTCATCTAATCTTCACAATAACTGGGGAGGTAGGTGCTATTGTTATCTCCATTTTGCAGATGAGGAAACTGAGGCAGAGAGTGATTAAGTGACTTGTCACTTAAAGGTCAAACATCTAAGAAAGGATCTGAGACTGGATTTGAATTCAGGTTTTTCTGATTCCAAAAATCTAGCCCTTTTTATAATTCTGTGCCACCTGCCTCTTATAATGGCTTCTCCAGCATAATGTGAATCCCTTGAAGGCAGGCATTATTACTGTTTTTCCCATGCAGCCCTAGTTCTTAACGGTGTGCTTGGCTCCTAGGAAGTATATTGCAGATGCTTGCTAATTGAGTGATTGATTGGTGAAAGATTTAGACTTCATGCTTTCTAGGATCCTTTCCTTCTCTAAAGTTTCAATCTATTGAAAGTGTGTTCAGAATTCTGGAATTCATTGAACACAGAAACTTGTGCACATGCAAAATGAAAACTGTATGTGATGCATTACTGACCTGGTTTACTCAAGGTCCTCCACCTCATTTTCTCCCCCCCCCATCCCAGAAAATTCTCTTGTTTGGATTAGTCAAGCATGGTTTTGCAGACATTAGTAGGGGATGTTGTGACATATTAGAGCTATATTTTCAGAGGCCAAAACCTCTGGCTGTGATCTAGCTCTGATGGAAGAATGAGTTGTACATATGACTGACATCTTTGTGAAATGAAAGTCAAATAACTACTCCCCCTTTCCCCTCAAAGACACGAAGCAAACATTTATTTTTCAGTGACTGGGTGGGGCTCAAGGTGGGACTGTTTAATGAAAAGTCCTTTGGTTCAATCAATCAATGGACAGGCATCTATTAAGCTCTGAGTAGTGCATAGGATAAGCAGATCAAAATGAAACTGCTCTTGCCCTCATGGAACTTATTCCTTTTGAGGGAGATAATTTGAACATAGAGACATGTATAAAAAGGAAGATCCATGGGAAAGGCACTAGCAGCTGGTGAATCTGGAAAGACTTCATGAAAAAGGTGATCGTTGGGTGGAGCTTTGAAGGGAAATAAGATATCCATATAAGGAGGAACATTAGTAGTCTTAGAGAATCATAGAGTTTTGAGGTGGAAGAGACCTTAGAGAGGTCATTATCTTTATTTTATAAATGAAGAAACTGAGGTACAGAAAGGTTCTTTCTCAGAATCACAAAAGTGAACATCTGAAGCTGAATTTGAACTCAGACTTCTGGATTCCAGTACTATTTCTCTCTGTCTGTCTCTGTCTCTCTCTGACTCAGTCTCTGTCTCATTCTGTCTTTGTCTGTCTGTCTCACTCTCCCCTCCCTTTCTGTCTCTTTGTAAGGTTCTTGAGGGCAGGGATTGTCATTAGACTCTTTTTGTTTCCCCAGCACTTAGCAAGTGCCTAGAATAGAGTAGACACAACAAATCCTTTCTATCTCTCTTTCTCTTCTCTCCATGCTCCTTTCTGTTGTGTGTGTTCCTCAACTAAAGGTTATACACAAATCACTGTCTGGAGAGGGCTGCCTCCTCCAAACTCTGACACAGCTAGCTGGCAGACATAACAAATCTGAAACTTAGACCGACTTCCCAGAGTCCAGTTTTTCCTCACTTTTCATAATTGCTACATGTTGAACCAAGGTGATCCATTCCAGGGAGCAAAGCAAGTTGAAGGATTATGGTACCTGGGGAGTTTAATTTGATTTCACTGAACTCAGAGTTTATTACTGGAAGTCAAGTTCATAGCAAGAGGGCTCACAGCATGTATATTTAACACATTTTCTTTCTTCTTCCCTCTCTCCTCTCTCCTTCCATCCTTCCCTTTCTTTTTTCTTCCTTCCTCTTTCTTCCTTCCCTTCTTCCTTGCTTCCTTCCTCCTTTCCTATTTCTTTTTTCCTTCCCTTGACTCTGCGGCAGATCCAGAAGAAGCAACAAGTATGATAGACTTTTTACTTTGGTTCTGTTTTGGATTCAGTCCCATATGACATAATCACCTCGAGCTGGGAAATATGGGCAGACCACATAACTTGGAGTTAGTGTGCACCTGTTCAGAGGGTCACAGTCAAAGGGAGTTAACAATGTTTCATTGTCAACCTGAAGGACTAGAACAAACAGCACTTGGCAGGACTTGGCCCCAGGCCTAGAACTACTTAACGTTTTAATTAAAAAATTAGGACACCTGATAGTTCTTTCAGAAGGAGGGGGTTGTGGGGGAGGCAGGACTGCTGGGCCCAATCCATGTGGCAATTCCCTGGTTTCCTTTGACCCAGTCTCTGCCTGGTCCTGGTAGGGTGGGTTGGAGGAAATGAGACCCCATTAGGCGGTTGCTATTGGCCATCCCTTGTGAAGTGAGGACCTGGGTTGGGGATGGGTGACGGTGGAAGTTGAAAGAAAAGTATGGAGTTGAAAGTCATTTAATCAGAAAGAATAATGGCAGGCAGGGTTTGGCAAGAGAGAATCATTAGATCACTGCTTTAGTAGTCACAGAGGCCTAATTCATTCATTTTGAGGCAATGGAAGTTTTTGGTGACTTGTCCAGGGTCACACAGGTAGCCAGAATTGGAATTAGAATTTAAATCCAGCGCTCTGACCTCAGAATAAGCACTCTTTTTTAAGTATACTAGGGGTTCTACATCTAGGTCTCCTGTACCCTTAGCTTCCCCCTCACTCCCTACACCAATGAATGGATTCAGAGGATACTTGAACTTGGGTAAGGACAAATAACTTCATTTTTATTTTCACTATTTCATTATTTTTATTATCTTTGACTTCCTTGTAATTCTATGGATTTTACTTTATATATTTAAGAATATCCTTCTGATATGGGACCTGTGGGCTTCCCCAGATGCTAGAGGGTCAGGGCACAATCCTATGGAACATATGGGCTTTATTTAGTCTTTGTGAGTCCTCCTGGGGATTGACAACCCATAACCCATTAGTATTAATTAATTTAAATTTAATTGAACAAGCATTTCTTAGCTGCCTATACCTAGCAGATTCATAAATAAACCCTAAAAGCAAAATACTCCTTTCACTGAAGGAGTTGATCAACTTTCATCCTTACAACTTAGGAAGCAGCCCAAGTACAATGATCCCATTTGTCAGATGGAAAACCTGAGGTTCAGAGATGGGGGTGACTTATTCCAAACATTATTAATGTAATATAGCTGAGGATTAGACCAAGGTCTTCTCATCACTCTCTTGTTCTTTCCACAAATCACCTTTTCATAACTACCTCCCCGCCAGAAGAATGGCATTAGAATGATTTATCTGGTAGAGGGAAAGTCTTTGTGGCAGCCATAGGACAAGGAGCTGCTTCCCACCATTTTGAAAGCCATTCTCTATGACCAGACTGTATTCTCTTCTCATTTATGCCTCTGACAATCTCAGCTTGGACATCACCTCCTCTGGGAAGCCTTTCCCTGGGGGTCCAATTAACTGTGCCTTTCCTTCCCAAACTATCTTCTGTTTACTTCTCTGGTTTTGTCCAGCTGTAATATTGGAGGCTTCCAATTTTAACGAACCTAATTAGGATCATAGTCTGAGAGTCAGAAACAATTATATCCAACCTTCCCATTTTACAGATGAGGAAATTGTGAACCTGAGAAAGATGGATTATTTTAAAACACATTTTTTTCTGACTCCTAAGTCCCAAGCTCTGTCTTCTATCCCTATTAACCACCCCCTTCTTCCTTGCTGTGTCAGCATTCCATTCTCATTAAATTCAAATAGGTTTTTCTGAGTTGGCAGAGCTCACTTGTTTTCTCCCCTTCCTTTTCCCCAAGAATTACATTGCATTATTTTGCAGATATGCTATGCTTATCCACAAATATTCTTACAACTTAGGAAGGGTGTCTAAGTAAAATGATCCCATTTGACATGTGGAAAACCTGAGGTTCAACACGCCTTCTCCCTTCCCTCCCTTGTCAGTAGAGTAGGGGCTACTTGAGGGCAGAATTGATGTCAGTTTTGCCTAGCACCTGGCAGACAATTCAATAAATGCTTGTGGAACTGATGTTTAATGAACTGAATTTAAATGAAAGCTCCATGTGAGATTTATAAACCTGCCATCTAGAGTTAATTTTATCATTTAGAGCGAACACTTTTCATTAAGAAAAATAAATCTATTACCTGATACTAATATAGAAACAATTAAGACAGCAAGGCTTAGAGTGTGCTAAGTATAATCATTGATAGATTTAATTAACAACACACTAGTCTCTGGGATGAGCTTGAATTCCTTTTTGGTGTAGACTTTCTTTCCTTGCCTCTCGGATGAAGGGTGCCCGTTTGTTGGTGAAGAGTCCCCTCGCTTGGAGGGCTGCCAGTACAGGTCTTGGGGTCAGGGTCTACAGCCAGTGAGTTGAAACTCATCATCTTGCTGTCTGAAGACCAAGGGATCATAGATTTAGAGGGGAAGCAACATGAGGGGGTCATCTTGTTTGGGAATCACTATGAAAGAGTGAAGAGTCAGGCAAACTGGGTTCAAATTTCAGCTTCTCTTGGCTCTCTGTGTGACATTGGGAAAGCCACTTAACCAGTTATGTCCATTAATCCAGACCTTCCTGACCCTTACTAGCTGTGTGACTAGTTATGGGGCAAGTCATTAGCCTCCTCTGTAAAATAGGGATTAATAGTAGTACCTATTTCTTAGCTTGTTGTGGGGATCAAATGAGATAGTAAAAGTAAAATATTTTTCAGACCTTAAATTATTATTATTATTATTACTGTCATTAATAAACTCCTGGCTTTCAGTTTCTTCACCTATAAAATAATAATGATGATGATGATAATAATAATAGTGTTTTGTCCTTTTTTCAAAAAAGATCATGACATCAGGGAGGTGATGTCACGATAAGGACATGAATTGGATTTGAGTGAGGGGGATACTGTGCTAAGTCATCAGTCTCACTTTCTCCTTCAGAGCCATCTGGGTCCAGGATGACTGGAGATGATCCTGGATTTGAGGCAATCAGGATGAAATGACTTGCTCAAGGTCACACAACTAGTAAGAGTCAAATGTCTGAGGCTGGATTCCAATTCCTGAATCCAAGGCCAGTGCTCTATCCCCTGCACCACCTAGCTGTCTTTTGCCCATAAAATGAGGGTTGGGACTAGATGAACTGTAAGGAAAGACATCTTTGTCTGCTGGAAAGAGATCTAGCTTTTGAATTAAAAGGAGCTTGCTTTCCTTTCCTATAAAATCAGATGAGATGATTTCTGGGGTCCCTTACAACTTAAAAATCTGATTTTATGTAAGCAACCCTAAGACCTGCATTTTGCAGTTGAACAGATGCGACTCAAAATTTGGGGTCAGAGATAAGACTTTCCAGGGATTCCCACACATTTTTGTGTTAGGAAGGCTCTCTTCCCACATCAGCCATCTTCCTCCTCCTCGAGATTTATCAGGAGGTGAACACAGACAGATAACATCCTTGTGATGTGACCCTGACCTTTGTCAACCTTTGTTAAGGCTTCATCTGAAGTCAGGCCTAATGTTTGTAAACAGGATGTAATTAAGCCTGGGTCTGACAAGAGCTGACAGTAAGACAATGAGGAGCTGGCAGAGAGGGGCCTGTCAGATGTCAGCCCTCATTGTGGGCTGAGAGCCTTCATCCTAATTAGAGTCCTCCGTGTGAAGGAAATGCTCTCCACTGGATTCATCTGTCAGAGTGTGGAGGCCAGCCTTTCAAAGGGCAAGTGTTTCCTCTGATAAACCTGAGAACAAGTCTGGGCTGGGACTGGGGTTGGGGGGGAGGAGGGGAGCCTCCAAGTCAAGAGAGGACTGGAAAAGTCAATCCTCCCAGTGACAGGTGCTGGCTGAAGAGGAACGGGAAGTCTGAAAGAACAACAGACTGGCTTGAGCACAGACCAAGGGGATCATTGAGGTGTCTCCCTTAGTCATGGTCTCCTAGGCCTGAATGGGCCAGCTAGGGGGTGCCATCGTATATGGAATACTGGCTTGGAATCAGGGCAACACATCTTCTTAGTTGTATGATCCTGGGCCGGTCACTTTGCCCTGCTTGTCTCAGTTTCTTCATCTGTAAAATGAGCTAAAGAAAGAAATGGCAAACTGCTCCAGGATGTATACCAAGAAAACCCAAAATGGGATGTGACCAAACAACAAAACACTAAAATGCCTGTGATGAAGGCAGGAAGAGGAGGGTATAGACATACTGGGAGGACCATTTTGGTCCATCTCTACATAGGATCAAATCACAGAATTTGAACTCAAGTCCTCTGACAAACTGAGCTTCCACAACACAAGACTGTTTCTTGGACTGTCTACATCCAGTAAGCTGATCTAAAGCAGAATTACCTTCCAACACAGATTTGTTTGCCTAAGAGATGATGCTTTTTTTGGTAATTCTAACAAATAAATTTCTAACAAACATTTGCCAAGTCCCTAATGTATTACCAGACTGAATTACCACTTACTCCCTGGAAGCTCTTATCCTGCTTGGCTGATGAAACTGGGTAACCATCTGATTGGAATCTTCTTGGGATCCCATTCTGCTCTTAGAGAAGGGAGCACCCAGGAACTTCATCTCCTCATCTCTATCTCCCAGCATCCTGTACTTCCTTCAAAACATGAGTCAGATGCTTCCTCTTAGAAGGGACCTTTCCTGACTCCATCTCCTCATTTCTCTAACCCTCCTGAAATAACTTTGGGCAAATTGGTATGAATATACTTGGGTCTACACTGAATATACACTTCCGGGGAAGGGGGGGATTATTTGCTGTTTGTCTCTTGTTTTTTCAGCACCTTGGGCAGTACCTCACTGAGAGTAGATGTCTGATTATTAATTGAAATCAATTCATTTGAATGAGTATTTTAGAATTAGAATATTCTGAATTTTAGAATTTAGAATTATGAAGATTCTCATGCTTTATAGCTCTTCTTTTATCTTAGGAAATAGAAAGTCCATTGCTACAATGTCGGGCACATAGAAAGTTTTTAATAAATGTTCAATGATTAATTGACAGGATGAGAGGGTCTCATTGATTTAAAGCTGGGTCTGATCTTGGAGATCATGTAGTTCAAATCCCTCATTTTACAAATTGTCTTAAAGGCTAAGGTAATATAATTGCTCAAGTCTTGATTTGTAGGGTTTTTGGGTGGGGAGGACTGGTCATATGATTTCACTGGTCTAGTGAACTCCCAGTAAAGAAACTCCCTCTAACACTACTCTGAAGGGTGTTGTCTCCCAGGGGACAATGAGAGATCAATCACTTCACCCACAGTCACACAGCTAATCTATGTTGGAAGACTCAAATCTGAACTTTCCTGACTCTGAGACTGACTCTACTCTCCTAAGTCAGATCTCTTGTCCACTGTCAGTTTTGAAAAGACATAAGAAAAGAAAAGTAGAAACAAACAAAAAAACCTTTGGTTTAGTTGGTGTGGAAGAATGGAAAAAATATGGAATTTGTGCAATTGAGTAGAATTGAATTGGAAGCCTTGTAGCTGCAGCTCTAATTCTTTGGCTGCTCAGATGGGTATAGAATTGAGTGTAAATGCCCCTCCTGTAGTTTATATTTTTTGCTACTTGACTAGTTGGGATATAGATTCTTGAACACTCCAGCTTCCCTCTCGCCAAATGACTGGCTGCTTCTCTGATTTCATTTACAGGTAGAATGAATCTAGGTTCAGATTTATGTTTGTGGCTAAGGAGAAGACATATACACTTCATTGAAGATATTGGGTTTGGCGTCGGCCCTGATGGTAGTTCTAAAGTCTTCCTGGTTGTCAGTGAGAACTAAAGATATTCCTATTGCTCCCTACAGAGGAATGGTTAGAATGGAACATTATATCAAGAAAGGCAAAGCCTTTAATTATCTTTGGTACCTGCTTGAGAAAAATAATGTGGCACCAGTTTCCCGTCCCCCACCCCATCCCCCTGCAGCTCTGTAGTCGTCTTTTGTTTTAAAAGATGCTGCTGTTTGGCAGGCACAGTATTTTCCTGGGCCAGTCTCTTCTATCAGTAACAGTGAATTTTAGGTTGGGATTTTGGACAAGGGAACTTTCTGGCAAAAAATAATTGCCAATGATAATTGCCATTAATAATTAGCATTTATATAGCTCTTGAAGTTTTCCAAAGCAGTTTGCAAGTATTATCTCATTTAATCCCATCAGTAGAGGTAGGTAGCAACATTAACCCCATTTTATAGAAGGGGAAGCTGAGGAGAGAGAGGTGAAGTGGTCACAGAGCAAATAAATATATGGTGAAAGATCTGAACTCCAACTGTGCCTCCGTGGACTCCTGGAATTCTAAAAGACCCCTCTTCCACATAGTAAATCTCAAAACCAAATCCTTCTTTGCTTTATGGGTCAACCCAGACTATTATGGGCTTAGCTTGGGGGTAACTTGTGTCTGGTAGTGAATGGGGTAAGGCAGATAGAAGATGCTTAGGAAAGCAATCCCAGGATCTCCTCCTACCCATTCCCTTTATCTCCAGGCATTCACCTTTTTTTTAGGGTTTTGCAAGGCAAATGGAGTTAAGTGGCTTGCCCAAGGCCACACAGCTAGGCCATTATCAAGTGTCTGAGATCGGATTTGAACCCAGGTACTCCTGACTCCAGGGCCGGTGCTTTGGCATTCACCTTTTTAATTCACCCTTCACAGCTCCCAAATTGATATTCCTAACATACAAGTCTGACCATGTCAACCCCCCCCCCCCAGAAATCTTCAGTGATTCCCCATTGCCTCTAGGGTAAAATAAAAATCTCCCTAGATTGGCATGAAAAGTTCTCCTAATCTGGCGTCCACCTACCTTTTCTGTCTTATTTTGTATTAATTCCTTTTCCTGTGAGAGGCAGCTTGGCCTGGTGGATAGAGGATGGACCTCAGTATCTAGAAAGAGTTTTCCAGTCCTTTATCTGAGAAGTTCTGGGCATGGGGTTCTGCAAGTCATTTCCAACGTCTCAGTGTCTCAAAGCAACTCAATGACTGTTCATTACAAAGCAGACATGGATTTATATTAGTCGAAGGGATGCCTTCACCAGGAGATGATGGCTTTACAGATGAAGGCACAGATCTGGACCCAAACCAGCACTGGATTAATTCACACATATTCTGTTTTCTTCAAATTGACTTCCTCATAGATGGTAATGCATTTTCCACATAAGTGTCTTTGTGCAATGATCTCTCATGCCAGGGACATATTCACTTCTTGACCTCTCTTAGAGAATCTCTGCTGTTCTGGTCCTACGTCTTACTCTAGGCCTTTCTTCTTCTTCCTCTTCCCCTCTTCCTCCAGGATGTTAGTTCTCTTTCCCTCTCAAAATTATTTTGTGTATCCTTTGAATTTTCCTCTTGTGGGTTTCCTCCTATAGTATATAAGCTCATTGAGGGCAGGAGCGATTTCATTTTTGTCTTTATCTCCAGCCCTTCAAATGGTGCCTGGGATTCAGTAGGTTTTTATAACTGAAGAATGAGAAGCGCTTATTTTCTGGAGGTATTTGAGGGAGTAGAAGAAAGAGAATTTGCTTAGGAATTATGAACTCTGTATTCACATTTCTACTCTGCTACTAATTAGCTCTGTAATCTTGGAAAAATAAGTTATCTTCTTTGGGCCACAATTTCCTCATCTTTAAAACAAGGGGGTTGGATGAGATGATCTCCGAGATTCCTTCCAGCTCTCTTCACGTTCCATGGTCAAGGTTTACATTTGCTCATCACTAGCATCCTTTGGCTCACCCATACTCTGCTACCCATATCCTGGAATACAATCTCAGGAACAGAGGGAGAATAACCCATAACCTATATCAAATTAGTTGCTGTCAAGGGGAGGGAGGAGAGAAGGAAGGGAAGGAGGGAGAAAAATGAGGAATTCAAATTCTTACCAAAAAAGGATGTTGAAAATTATCTTTGCATGTAGTTGGAAAAATAAGTAAATATATTTGAAAAATATGTTAAAAAGTAGATTATTGTTGTCGACAAAGTTTTTTTTAAAATGACTATATTCAGTACATTTATGTAATATAATATTTTAACACAGGAATGAAAGTCAAGATTTGTTCTGAGCAGTGTTTAGGCTCTAGCAAGGCCAAATGGAATTAAAAAGCTAAGGACAGGTTGAGGGGGCTAAGAGAGAGATCACTATGTATTTTCAAGGTTGCTTGGAAACCTAATCCAGAGGTTTGTCACTTATAACTGGAGCACCTGATCATTTATTTGTAGGTGCATGAATCATAAGCCATCTCAATGGAGAGACGCTTACTGGCATGAAGGGAAGGAGAGAGAGAGGAGGAAGAGGGAAATGGAGAGGAGAGAGGAAGGAGAAAATGAAAAGAAGGAAGGGGAAGGAGAGGAGAGAGATATATTTGCTTTGGGTGATTATCCAAACAAGATGCTCCCCAAAGAACCACTTACGTTTAAGTGGGAAATCACTTTTAGACTAAGATGGCCAAAGAAATATAGAATTGCAAGGAACAGAGCTGTTGTCTACACAACAGCTTGGACCCATTCATTGGAGCTGCATTTTTGGCAACATGATTCAGACAACTGCCAGGCACTCATGTTTTTAATATGAACAAGACAATGCAGAGATAATGACTTGTCATCCTTAGTGAAAGAATAACGATAACTCTCCTTTGTGGAAATGGGCTAGGGATAAAAGCAAGAGTTGCGATTTCATTGGCATTGGGCAACGCCTTCGACTGATCCAGGCTGGCACCTTCTCTATAACTTACAATCATGGAGCATTGAGAAGTTAATTGACTTTCTCAGATCGCCCAGCCAGATCTTCTTGGCTTCCAAACCTCCTCTATCTCTATCCCGCCACACTGCCTCACTCTACAGAGGAAGACCAACGCAGAGAACTACTAGCAACAACTCGCATACTTACGGTAGGATTGTACAGCATGTCATTTGACTTTCAGAATAACCCGGGCTGGTACGGTTCCCATTTTTCAGATGAGCAAACTAACGTTCAGAGAGGTTCATTCAACACACCTAGGCATTCAGAAAGGACTATGTTTGAGCACCTGTTCTAAGGCTACAGAGACAAAAATGGATTGATTCTCACCTTCCCCAAACGGTATTCACTTGGGAGAGACAATTTGTATACATATAAGGAAGTATAAAGTAAAATGAGTTAGGTGGTGGTGGGATAAGAGTGGCCTACTTTAGCAACCGGGCAGATCAGGGAAAGTAGGGTCTGGGGTCACATGACTGGTGACCCTGAGGCAGAGTTTGGTCTTGCGCATATCACTGTACTGGCCAATGACCTTGACAGTGTAGCTAATGAATATAAATAGATGTCTATTTTTTATCTTCATATGTATGTATATGTGTACACCTCATATGTTTATAGAAACATGGCTCTATGGTTTAATTAACTTAGTGGATCCCTGGTGAGACAATTCCCTCTATTAAAGAATATTATCAATTGTATTGCAACTTATATAGTCTGGGAGAAAATGCCAGGCAGGTGGGGAGAGACTAGGTGAGTGGTCTTAGAGCCAGTTTGGGCAGAGAAGAGGTTAGAGCAGAGGGCAACGTGACTCTGAAGCCCATTCTCTTTTTATTGTGTCATGGTACTACATAATACTTACAGATACACGTGACATACATTCATTAACATGACTCTATGGTTAATTAACTTAGTGGATCCCTGGTGAGGCTACTCCCTCTATTAAAGAATATTATCAATTGGTAAGCAACTTGTAGCCTGGGAGATAATGCCATTTAGGTGGGGAGAGACTAGGTGAGTGGTCTTAGAGCCAGTTTGGACAGAGAAGAGGTTAGAGCATAGGGCAACGTGACTCTGAAGCCCATTCTCTTTTTATCATATCAGTACTACATAATGCTTACAGACACACATATATGTTCATTATATGTATACATATGTTCATATGTATACACACATATGTTCATTAACACAGTGGTTCAACTGATGCCTTAGACAATAAAGGAGACTTAAAGCTGATAGAGGTTACAAGATGTTGATGATTGGAGAATTAGCCTGTGCTCTGGCCCACCCCGCCACTTAACCTGGGTAACCCGCTGAACTAATAGTATGCTATGTTCTTTTACTATCCTGTTCATTTCCTACCCTTAAAGTCGCTGCCATTTATGGATGCTCAATGAAAGAGGGGAAGACCAAATCCTCTGACAGTGTGGACTTTGATACTGAAATAAATACAGTTCTGGGGCATGTAAATATATAATCACTGGAAGAAAGGGGAAAGAAAAGAAAACCTCACCAAAGCAGAGCATGGAAGGCTTTTAAAGATAGGTAAATCATTTTCTTTTTAGATGAAACTCCATTCGACCACATGAAATATGAACAGTAATTAAATGCACAGTCTGTGGCCCTTCCCTACTTTAAAGCGCTTTCTTAAAAAAAAAAAAGAAAGAAAAAAAAAGGAACTCACCTCAGACAGGCCAATTACCCAAGAATGATGGAGTCAAGAGGAAAGTAGCTAAATTTCTTTACATGACTGATCACACCCACAAGCCAGTGATTAGTCCCCACCGCACCAGCGGGGATGTGGTGGGGACGCTCGCATTGGCGGACTTCAAATGGTCCTTTCCTTGGCTAAAATAAAATCTGACTGCACTAAATAGACAGTTTTTAATCTCAATTGGACATCTGAAGCGTTCTCAAGCTGTTGTTGGCCGCAGCAGAAACAAATTTTTCTGCTTTGTTGATTAAACCAGTGGTCGGCCACCATTGCTTATCGGCCTGCGACGAGCTGTTCTTTTTAATTAAAAGTGAGCCACCACGAGAGAGCAATTAACAGCTAGTAATTACTGTGCGCTTCAGAACGGCAACATTCTGCCTTTCATTCCAATTATATAATGGACAAGTGGCTTTTTGATCTTCAAATTAGTGAGCTCTTGTACTATTTGTTTGGAGGCAGATTGGGAAGGTTAATGATGGCCTGTGGTGGCACTCTTTCCAGTGACTGATGTTAGGCAAGAAAAGATGGGAAGGGTCCATCAAGAAATGCAAATTTCCCCATCTCCGATAAAGAATGGCCAAGGCACCCACAGGAGCCTTCATTGGCAGAGCATTTGGGCAGAGACGAGCATTTTGCCTCTGACAAATGAAAATGAGTTTTCTCTAAAAAACTGTCATATGTGGCAGTGAATGAGGAAGCATCATATTGAGTGATTCCATGCTCCATCGTGGTTGTTTTTGATGGCACCAATGAAAGATTGGCCAATATGAGAAGGGCATGTGTTGACAACTTAAAATCCTTAAATGAATGGTTTTTAAATATATTTGAGGGTTAATCTATAGTTCTTGCTAAAAGGAATGATTCTGCTACAAATATGTAATGTGGTTGGAATGAATATTGACTTGATTCTCTTGAGTAGAATTATGGATGTTGACCATTGGTTCTGGCTCAGAGGATGAATGGAGGATTTCATTATTGACTGTGGAAAACTTTTTGTTTGTTTCTCACTCCATGGAGGCCCATCCTCTATTTTTCATTTAATAACAGAAAATGAGCCCTACTAGATTACAATATTCTCCTGGGTCAATTACTTTCCTCTGTCCCAACCACCTCTCACCCTTCCCCAGCCCCTTTCCAGGGGTGGTTTCTCTCTTGGTCCAGTAATTAGTTGCAGGTGCAAAAATGCAGGTGCAGTCAGCCAGCTGTGGCTTCCATTTCTAACTTATATCCTCATTGTGAGACCGTCGTAGTTCCTGTAATTTCACGGCCATGAGGATAGTAGGGATCTCCCTAGAAACAATCTCCACTTTTTTAGTGGAACACCTGACCTTGAAGACAGAAGAATCTGTCAGGTTGTTTGACTAGGAAGATTTATATTTTTTATAAAAACATATACAAATAAAAATGTATGTGCATAGACATATGTACATGAATTCACATGTTATATATGTATTATGTGAATGTGTAAATATACATGTATATTGGCCTTTACCAAACACCATAGAATTTCTCTTTTAAAATGTCACCCATGTTACTAAATGAAGGGTGGGTCACGGTGCTCAACAATTCAGTGATTAATTGTATTGACCTTTGTTGTGGCATGCTCAGATTTTCAAAGTAAGGAAGGTCTTTCTCTAATATCTGCTGGCTGTGACCATGGATGGGAATTCTTGCCACTCATTCTTGGGGAATTTGTCTAGCAATGATTGAGTACAGAATGGAAAAAATGACTTTGGGGACTGGTGTTCAAGTCTCTAAGGAAGGAATTTGGGTTGCTAACTCCCCTAAGATGTGACATAAAACTGAAGTCTAACAGAATGATGGTAATGTGCACATACCAGCTGCTGTTCCCCAAATTCTGAAGGCTTCTGAAAAAAACTTTTCCCTATGATGACTATAACATAAAGTCTTCTCATTAAATTGCACACTGGGATAAGAGTTTATATAAATGTTTGCATTCCACCACCCCTCTGTGGCTAGGCGCTTCATGACATCTTTATTAAGCACTTTACCTGATGAAATTCCTGGTGGCTGATTATCTCATCCCCATGCGGACAAAGCCATGATTATGTGAGCACAGCCTGGCAAAGCTCAGTACCCTCTCACAGGTCCAAATCTCAAGTTCTGGGTAATCTCTTGGTTAAGCAGTTCATTCATTTGATCTAGCCAGCATTTTATAAAAACTTTATTTTAATGGATGTCTTTTTTTCCTTGCATTAGTCATTTCCTAAAATTTACACCTTTCCAAAGCAGTCTTGTATCAAAGCAAAGGATGTGAAGCTTACAAAGGAAATCTTATAGCAGTGTATTCACTATTCTGCTCCCATAGTCTCCCACCTGGTTCCAAGATGGCATGTGCATTTTATCTTCATTTCCTTGAAATTATGACTAAGATCTGCCATCCTTTTTTTTGATGTGGAGATGACATTACTGGTCCCTCAAGTGGAATGTATGTCCTTTAGAGCAAGAATTGTGAACCTTTTTTGATCGAATGAGGTAGGATTTTAACATAATACTTAAAAAATACTTATTCTCCCTTTCCTCTCTCCTCTATCACGGTGCCCATTGCCAGTCACTGAAGTCTATAACCCCCTTTTCAGAATAAAGTTTTGAAATGATTTGAAGGAATTACTAGATTTTAGGTAGAGGCTAGTGAAAATCAGTCAGTCAATCAATCAATCAATCAATATTTTTGATCCAAGTTCAAGGAATACTGAATTAAGCAGTTCTGGATTCAAATGCTGTCTCTGTTACTACTTGTGTGACACTGGACAAGTCATTTTGCCTCATGAGGATTCAGTTTCTTTAGCTTGGAAATAAGAGGGTTAGATCTCAAAGTTCCCTTCTAGCTCTGACCCCAGTGACCTTTCTTTTTCTCTCTCTCTTTCTTTTTTCTCCGTACAATCATGATTGCTTTGAGCATCATACCTGGACATGTCAAAAACATTCTCTAAACCACTGAACTAAGTGGTGCAGATGATGTTTAGATTCGATCATGTCTTTTTTCTCCACCTCCCCCTTCTTCCAATCCAAAGGCTTGTTACAGCCTTTTCCAGAGGCTTTTTGTACCTATGAACTATAGCATTGGGGCCAGATGGAAAACATTGGATAGGTGTGTCCTTCTGAATTGCTAGAGGCTTTTAGGAAACATTCCCTATAACTTAACTGCTTTTGCATCCACTACTGGATTATGTGGTATTTGATTCATCAAATGGGTGGGGCATTGTGTTTTGGAAGTACATTTGGTGAAATGGAAACTTTAGATGTACACGTTTTGGGATCCTTTCAGAGAAATGTGGCTGTTGGAGGGGGGAGACATAGCTGAAATTTAAAGCAAAAGATGTAGATCAGGTCTATGGCAAAGGATTCCTAGGCTTCTTCAGAACAGAAAACTTTCCTTAATGATTTCGTTAAATTGTGGGGGCAGATGTTGACTTTTCGATTGCTGCTTTGCTAAGGATCATGGAATGTTTTGGTTCACTGTCTATGTCTAAAATATTCCTCTTCTGCCTCTCCAAGTTTTAAAGATAAATGTGGTAATTTGGTTGCTTGGATGTCTGTCTACTGTCCATAGAAATAATCATTTTCACAGATACCAGGGACACCACCAAGGCCTTGTTCATCTCAACCATGGTGTTGTGGTTGTAGTCAAATATTATTTTCTTTGAAGAGTTCTCAATTTGCAGTCAGTTGTATTCTTCTCTTCCTTTCTTTGTCCACGAACTTAAACCAGTGACAAACTGAAGTGTGCAACTTGGTCAAAGATATTTATCAATAACCCCCTGGTTGTAGAACCAGGCTTTTAGGGCACATAAGTTTTACTGCATGGTTTGTCCACAGATCTAAGAATGAGTGGAATAGTCCTCACTTCTCTTAAAGTATTTCAGGGAGTTCCACTGTTGTCCTTAATTGCTTTGGTTTTTATGATCTCAAGGACAATATTTTCAAGTGTTGTTGTGTTTGTGATGTTATTGATAGGATCTCTCATGGGAGGTTTCAAGCATGCTTCCCACAAGCACAGCTGAGTATGTTACATATATGTGGGCCTCATGTTTTTCCCCGACATCCCTTGAAAAGACTACAGTCTCGTGAAAGTTTCTCACTTTGGAGCAGGTTTGACAACAGCAGAATCTAGTCCATTGTTGGTTGAGGGTGTATAATCACTTCTGTTAGTTTTTCTGCAAAAAATATTTTAAATTTTAAAAAATTCTAAAATATCACACAGTAGGTAAGGCAGTACTACTTCCTATATCCATTCGACATACCAAAAAAACCTGAGTCTAAATAGGATTTAAATAGACCATTCAAATAACAAAAATTTTATGATGTCTTAGACTTATATATTGATAGCTGGGAAAAGACCTCAGAAGACATACAGCTCCTTTATTTTACAAAGGAGGAAACTGAGACCAAAGGAAGTAAATCGATTTATATAAGGTTGAATAATGACAGAGGTGGGCCTGGGGTCTAGGTCTTTTGACTCCTAAACTGGTACCCTTTCTACCAGACTTTTGGCTGCTGACCAACTTAGTCAGACTAAGTTGCTAGTACTAAAAACGATCCCCCCACCAAAAAAATATCAATTTTAAAATCTGTACCTTAGTATAGCAACTCTAGGAGTGAAGCTGCATTTCTCCTTTTCCTCAAGTTTCCATGCTATCACTTGGAGTAAGACCAGGCAGAGTGTATCTGTGTGTTCTATAAGAACTGTCCTCACCTGTATTATGATAGAAATAAGAGCCTTTGGTTAAAGATTCTCCCCTTGATGCTTTGATGGGTTTTTAGGAACTCAGGAATGTAAAATTATGACTGTACACTCAGGAAAGAATAGTTTCTTTCATTCATTTTTAAATTCTGGAAAGTTGGGAATGGTATTCTAGTTAAAACACTGTTCATTAGGAATCTTGTCAGTGCTGAGACTGGGAAGGTTTCCATATTGCTGTTAATAAGCACAATCCTCAAACCAGAGACTTAGCAGTAATATTGACAAATGGCACAATTGTTATGGTGTGTTTTTTTCTTTCTTCAATGTCTAAATGAGTATTCCAGAATTGGATAGAAATTAACTTCTAAATGAGACACTCCCTTTTTTTAATAAGGAAGAATAAAAATATGCATTGGGTCATCAATGTTTCTTAAGAGTGATTTGCTTTCCAATAATGTGTTTTTGGGAAAATTCAGTAGCCATGTTTTTGACCAATAAGCATTTTTCTTTCTCTCCCCCCTCCCTCCCTCTCTCTGTCTGCTTTTTGCTCCCTCCATCTGTCCCTTTTCTTCTTCTTCTTCCTCCTCCTCCTCCTCCTCTCTCTCCCCCCTCTTCTCTCTCTCTCTCTCTCTCTCTCTCTCTCTCTCTCTCTCTCTCTCTCTCTCTCTCTCTCTCTGTTTTCTTGAATTTTAACCCTGGTGGTATAATAAAAAACTGAGATACAGGAAAGAGGAAGTCTGTTAGTGTTCATTACATTACCCAGAATCATACAGAATAGAATGATCCACACATTAATTGGTTTGAGTCCATTCAGGCAAGACTATCCAGGCTATAAGGGAAAACCCAGAATGACTCAGTTAGAGCTGGAAATTTGAGAATAACACTTTTGAATGAATGTTTTTATTGAATCTTGAAGAGCCCCTTAGTGGAGGGAGGGTGGTAACATGAGCCTCAGCAGTGAGAGAAATCAGTTCTGTCCTTGAAGATGTGTTTGTCAAGAGAGTGCCCATTTATTGATTTTAGAGAAGTCTGGAAAATGATCAAATTTAACTCAATTCCTATTTCATGTGAAACTAAATTGAATTTCTTTGGAATATTGGAACTTTTCTTTAGCTCCATTGGGGCAGTCCTATTTTAGTAATGGTGTGGGTAGGGACAGCTAAGTTTATATTACCAAGTTTAGTTCTTGATTTTATGAACAATGCGTGGCATGATCTTACATTATGACAAAGATTAAACCTTTGCTGAGGCATTTGGTGGGTCTAAATATATGATTTCATTTGTGCATGGACCTCTAGGAAGTTTCTTCTAGTCATGCAAAGAGCAGTCATCCTGTAACTTAGAGTCTTAGCAAGGTGCCTGGACAATTGGAAGATTAAAATGATTGATTTGAGCAATCACACCACCAGAGTTTGTTAGAGACGTGTCTTGAACCTAGGTCTGTCTGATTCTGAGATTAGTTCTTGCTCTGCTATATCTACAGAATTGAAGGGAAATGATAATGTTTGATATATTCTTCTCGTGTCTTTTATATACATCAATGATTGTGTGAATGATATGGAATTTTGACAAATTGTTTCTAATTTAATTAAGCAAACAAAAATATTAGGTACCTCCAATGTCTTTTATATACACACCAATGATTGTGTAAATGATATGGGATTTTGAAATTTTTCCTCCAATTTAATTAAGCAAGCAAAAATATTAGGCACCTCAAATGTATAAGGTGTATAATGGAGACTCTGGTCTTAGAGTCAGAAAGACTTGGGTTTAAATTCTGTCCGTGATACAAACTGACTTCCTCAATCCTGGGCAGGCGATGATCTCTCAGTGGGCAGTTCTCTATGACCAGAAACTTCAGAGCAAATACAACTCTTCATTGGTCAAAGGACTTTGCTAGAGAGAAGTTGGTGTTTGCCTCTTCCAGTGAAACTGCAGGTCCCAATTCTGCTCCTCCAACCTTCCTAAATTGTACAAGGCACTATGCTATTAGAGAAAAATGAGAGTCTTTGTCATCAAGGAACTTATATTCTAGTGGGAAGATACAAATGTATGTAGATAAATAAATGCAATGTATTGGCCAAGCTATATGATGTAACTTAAGGACCTAATACAATCTATCAAGTGGAGAGAAATCATAGGTCCCAAGTCAAGTATGTAGGAGAGAAGAAAACAAGGGCCATGGAGGGCCTTATATAGAATATAAATGAACTGTGGTTTGAAAAATATTTCTTTTCTATATAACTTTTCTTTTAAAAATAATTACACTTTATTCATTCATCCATTTATCTATCATCTATCTATCTATCTATCTATCATCTATCATCTATCTATTTTTAGGTTTTTGCAAGGCAATGGGGTTAAGTGGCTTGCCCAAGGCCACACAGCTAGGTAATTATTTGAAGATTTGAACTCAGGTCCTCCTGACTCCAGGGCTGGTGCTCTATCCACTGCGCCACCTAGCTGCCCCCATACTTTATTTATTGTAACATTTAAAAAAATTGTTGAGTTCCATATTCACTCTCCAGCCCATTGGGAAGAAAATCAATATATATATATATGCATATATATATGTATATATATATATATATATATATATATATATATATGTGAAGTTTGCACCTCTTTTCAGGAGATGGTTTTTCCATCTTCAAAATGGAACATATAGACCTGTGTAGTACATACATATATACATATATATATTATACTTACACATGTGTATATATTATGCATTAATAACTATATTATAATAGATAACTGTCAAAAAGGATTTAGTGGTGTATGTATTTAGAATTTTTTCATGATTCTTTATAATTTGATGCTTCTAAAACAACATTAATCAAGTCTACAAATGTCTTTCAAGGCTTAATTAGCAAGAAACACCTGTCAAAGATAATGGTATAACAAAAAGGCACTGGATATAGAATGAATTTGAATCTTGAATTTTGTGCTTCCCATTTCTGTGAACTTTTAAGAGAGTCACTTGTCCTCTCAAGGTTATGGTTCACTCAGCTGTAGCTCGTTGATCCCTAAGGATTTTTTCCAGCCAAGTAATCTGTGAATTATCTCAAAGATTCACTGTATTGGGATTTTCACCAAATGGAGATTTTTCCTCCATGGTCTCAATTTTACCTACTTAAGCCTTTTCATCCTGTACAATTCCTGTCTAGGATCTTCCATAAACCCTTCAAATTTCTTCCCCAAGATGGGGCAAACCTTTCCTTAAATATTACACATTCCAATCAATGAAATCAAACATATTTATTATTCATCTACCAAGTATAAGATAATGTGCTAGATCCTGCAGGTATGATGATGATAAAAAGGCATACTTTATGTCTTTGTCCTCAAGGAACATAGAATCTAATAGGAAAATTAAATGGGAATATGGGGAGTTGATAAGATGAGCCAGGATGGTGTAGTAGCTAGAGCAGAGTCATGAAGACATCTCAGTGCCTCAGACAACTCTCTAAGGCTATAAATGACAGAGGAAGCATTAGACTCGAGTTGGAAGGCATGTCTGCCTTGAGGTTCCTCTTGCCAGTGAAATCATAGGTCCCAAGTCAAGCATGTAGGAGAGAGGAAAACAAAAGGCCATGAAGGATCTGAAGAGAGAATAATTCATTTGAGACTATGGATCCTACTAGGGCAAAGAAGAGAATCAGAAGTGCTCCATGAAGAAGGCAGAATCTGAACAGAACATTGAAGCATGGGAGGAACTGGAAAGAATGCAGTATTTTTTCAGTAAGTGGGTAAAGCATATGTGAAAGCAAGAAAAGACAAAATGAATTTGGGAAATAGTTTAGCTTGGATGACACATAAAATAAACAATAATATGAGGTAAGACTGGAAAGGCATGTCAGAGCAGCCTCTGCTGAGCCTCGATTGCCTAGCTAAATAGTTTTGAACTCTACACAGT
Organism: Macrotis lagotis; assembly: GCF_037893015.1. NCBI lineage: Eukaryota > Metazoa > Chordata > Mammalia > Peramelemorphia > Peramelidae > Macrotis > Macrotis lagotis. The sequence goes on along the minus strand of NC_133663.1, from coordinate 29,828,461 downwards.
AGTCCTAGAATAGCGAAGGTTTTTCTACAAGGAAGTTATGTGAACTATGTGTTTAGAAGATTACTCTGATGTTGGAAGATAGGATGGATTAGAAGAGAGAAAAACCACTGGGGACATTCACAATTGTTCAGGAAAGAGTCAGTAAACATTTACTTAACACCTCCTATGGAGGGAGCAAGGTAACACAGTGGATAGAATGATGGACCTGGAGTCAAGAATCCTCATTTTACTAGCAGTGTGATCCTGGGCAAATCACTTAATGCTGTTTGCCTCACTTTCTGTAAAATGAAGGAAATGGCAAATCACTCAGCATCTTTGCCAAGAAAACTTCAATTGGGGTCACAAAGAACCAGATATCACTGAAAATGATTAAATAGCAATAAACTCAACAGTAATTTATTAAGCACCTATTAGCCAGGCATTGTATGAAGTATTAGAATTTTTTTTTAAAAAAGCATAAAATCCATCCTCAAGGAGGTCAGAACATGAGGAGAAGCTGAAATGGGAGGGAGAAGATATTTACACAAGAACATGGTAGAGAAAGTCTAGAAATTCAAATCTGGCCAAGAAGAAGACAAGGTCAACCTGATCACTTTCCTCCAAATGAAGGTTCTGGGAAGAGCTGACCATCATAGAAAGGGCCTCAGGACTAGAGAGAAGGTTGTGGTGGGAGAAAATATAGAGAGTTAAGGGTGGAGCCCAAAGAGCAATCAAAGTTTGTTTTGGTCTCGGCTACCATGCTATGCACTGGAAATGTAAAGAAAGGCCTCCCCACAAAAGAACCATAACTAGGGTGGCAGCAATTGTGATGGGTAACTGGAAAGACATGTAGAGATATAGTCAAGCAATATCCCACAAAGTCACAGCAACTGATTTGGACATGGGGAAATGAGAGAGAGGGAGGGTTCAAAGCCAATTCTGAGGTTTTAAATTTGTATGACTAGGAGAATTATGATAATGCTTTGAGAGCATGGAAAAGTTAGGAATTTCAGAGGTGATGAGATTTTTAAAAAAAGATTATAAAAATTCAGTATCTTCTAAGATAATGCATCACTTAACACACTGATTTATAGTTTATATTTACAAAGAATATGATAAAGATTAATGTCTATGAATAATAGAAATTAATCAAGGAAATAATTTCTTAGATCCTCTAATTCTTCCAATAGATTAAGATTTGATTGCCTAGTGCTTTATCCTGTTCTTTGCTTAGCAATTTCCGAATGATGGTTAACATTTACTTTGGATTATTTCTTGCTGATCAGCTTCAATACTCTCATGGTTCTTCAGTTTTATCAACATAGATAGTTCTTCCAATGATGCTGATCTCAACCTTCACACATAAAGGATGCCTGTCCCTTTATGGTCCACTTAACTTGCCTTGCTTTCTTTATGGAGGTGATCCCGGGGTTTTGAAGTCTTTGTCATTGGAACTCAGTTACTCCCAGCTTCCACCATGAAGGTGAATTTCAAAGTCCAGTTCTATCAATAAATATCAATAAATGAGCTGCTTTCTGAGAAGCAACCCAATTCAGTATAGATTTCTTACCAGAACTTGGCAACTTGGTGATGAATTCATTGGCTCTGGCAACATGTGATACATTATTAGAACAATTTCTATGATTGATTAAATATTCCCAAGAATTTTATCCAGTTAATCCAATTCTTATTTATTCTTTTAATTCTAGTACCTTCCCTTTCTTAATTATTTTCCTATTCATTCTGCCTATATGCTTTGCATGCATTTATTTGCATATCATCTTCCCCACTAGGGCTCCTCAAGGGCAGAGTCTATCCTTTGCTTCTTTTTGCATCCACATTGCTTAGCACACAATAGGAGTTAAATAAATAAAAATTATGAAAGTTTTAATATTAAAAAAAATAAATCATGGCTTATAGTTGTATATTCAGGCCTATTTAGATCTTCTACAGGGTTCCCACATTTTAATGTAAATTAAGAAGCCTACAGTTAGCCTAAGATCTCTCTTTTGGAGATCACAGGTGGGGATAGAAACATGATAGCTGGAGTAATTCATGCCAAGTTTACTAGGCCATGAAGAGAGACATCTGCAGTTGAGATCATAGGCAAGAGGATTTTAGTATGTACTCTCAGAGCACGGTAAAATCATTTTTGGGTGGGATGCTGCCCACCTGAGTGGTGGGCCATATGTCTCACACTAGAAACATCTATAATCTCTGGGAGAAAAAAAAAAAACAGTAAACCTCAGCTAGGAGATGAACTGAACCAAACCAAAAGAGACTGGGCCCCAGGAAGTTCTAAGGACCAGAGGGACAATGATGGGGGGGGGAGGGAGGTGTCATAGCTTCATGGGTCTCAAACTTTTTGAATTAATATGAATGGGAAAGGAGGATTAGGCAGCATTACATTTCAGGAAACATAAATTAGGGGTGGGATTGAGTAGAGGGGGTGGGGTTGGTTTTGTTCATTCTGTCTGTTGAATTGCCAGCATTGACTTTAGTATTTCTGTCTAAAAAAACAAAACAAAACAAAACAAAAACCAACAGCCCCAAACTTGAGAACATGGAGGATGCAGGTGTTGGCACACCATTTCCTCACATTGTTTGTTCAGTAAATAGCAAACAAGTTACCAGAGCTGGGAGGGACCTTGAAGATCATCCAGTGGCCCGATCCTCATCGTCTCAACAGCTGAGGAAACTGATACACAAGTCACTTTCCCGTCTGGTCAAGCTGTGGTGATAGAGCAGGATTCTGCCCTAGGTCCCCGGCTAGAAACCCAACACTTTCCCCATTGTCCTACCCAGGCAAAGTGACTGGGGTTCTTGATTTGGGGCCAAGAAGATTTGGGATTAAATCTTAACTCTGGCACTTGCTAGAGGTACAGTCCTGGGCATGTAAATTAATTCTCTGAGCTTCAAGTTTCTTCATCTGTAAAATGTGGATAATATCTCTGCTGCCTATTTAAGCAAAGATGTGCTGGTAAGAATTTAACAACCAGCTCTTTGGGGGGGGGAAGTGGACCCATGACACTCTTAATTAATTTTTTCTCTATCATTTTCTTAAGTCTGGCCAATCGGCAAAACAATAAATTAAACCTTGGTTTTTGTAGCATTTACTGATGAGGTATAAATGCTTACACTGAAGTTTTCCAATATTGTCCTGCTAGGATTATTGTGAGGATGATATGAAAAAATGTCTAGAAAGTGCTTACAAACTTTAGAGATCTATGTAATAATGCCAACTATTATTAATGATTTTCTTCAGTAGCTATTTGTCTATTAGAATTATAATCAAATGGCATGTTTTGCAATTTGTATATTATGTTATTGAAGATAAAATTCATAAATTTTGTTTGCTCTAAATTTTGCTTCCTCTTATGTTTCATTACTACTTAATGGGAAAAAGTCAAGCTTCCAAGCTGGTAATAATCAAAACTCTTACAGGCTAACTCCAGCCTCTTTTTCTAACCCTTCCTCATATGATTATTTATTCTATAAATAATTATGTATTCTACCAATAATAAGGGCAGCTAGATGGTGTAATAGATAAAGTGCTGGACCTGAAGTCAGGAAGTGTCAACTTCTACATTCAAATCCAGTCTCAGAGATCTATTAGCTGTGTGACCCTGGATGAACCACTGTTTGCCTCAGTTTCCTCACCTGCATAATGAACTGGAGAAGGAAATGGAAAACCAGTCCAGGACCTCTTTCAAGAAACCTTAAATGGAATCATGAAGAGTTGGACATGACTGAAAAATGATTAAACTGATTAATAATATTCTATGTAAAGTCTTGTCATAACAGTATATAAGGTGTTTGGAAATGTGTCATGGACATCTATGTACTTAGCCTTGGATGATAGAACAAGGAACAACAGAGAGAAGTTCTGGGTGGGCAGAGTTTATCTCAGTAAAAGGAAAAGACTTCTAATAATTAAAATTGTCTGAGCATGGTATGGCCTGACTTGAGGAAGTGGTTGGCTTTCTATCACTGTTAATTTTTAATTGCAGATTGATGACCACTTGCTAGAGATCATAGGTGTACGATTTTTCTAGAGATTGAAGCTAGGTGATGTTGTGGATAAAGTGTTCAACCTGGAACCAGGGAGACTTGAGGTCAAATTATACCTTAGACACTGAGTAGTTGTGTGACCTGGGTAAGTCACCTAATATCTCTATGACTCAGTTTCCTCATCTGCCAATGAGGTCCCTTTGATTCCAAATCAGATTCCAATCCAAATTCTATGATGCAATTTATTGTTGGGTTTAAGGTGCTGGTAAGACATTCTGGTAGAGAATGGTCAAGCAACAATATAAATCCCTCTACTGAGGGGACACATTGGGGCAACAGATAAGGATCTAGGCATCATTTACAAAGAGTAAACACAGTAGGGGCAGCTTGGTGGCATAATGGTTAGAGCACCAGCCCTGGAGTCAGGAGTACCTGAGTTCAAATCTGGCCTCAGACACTTAATGATTACCGAGCTTTGTGGCCTTGGGAAACCACTTAACCCCATTGCCTTGCAAAAATCTAAAAAATAATAAAAAAAAAGAGCAAACACAGTAATTGAGATGATAGGTGGGGTTGGGAGATAAGAGGCTGAGTTTAGAACTTTTTTGGAGTAAAGAAGAGAAACCATGGAGGGATAAGAGAGGAGTAGAGAAGTGAGTGGAGACCTGAAATAATGAAGTTTGAATAATGAAGGAGAAATTCTAGGAAGTGTGGATGTGAGTGGGGTTGATCATTGGTATCAATACTGCAACAAAATCATGGAAAAAAACACTATTGGGTTTGGTGATTAGGAGCACCTTCCTCCTTCCTCTTTTTTTGGTTATGGGGTCCTATTCTTTGTTATAAGTGATGACGCTTTGGAAAAGCAGAAGGAGAAAGATTATATTGGGAAATGTAGGTAATTAAAAATAGATCAACAAAATGTATATATTTTTAAAGGGACTATTATATATATATATATATATATATATATAGTGGTTTTGGAAGAAGATTTTTAAAAAATTATGTATATAAAGAGAGTCATCCTGGTGTGGTGAATAGAGTTGGCTTTAATAATTAGCAAGACCTGGGTTTAAGTCCACTTCTGACACATGCTGGCTGAGTGACCCTGGACAAGTCATTTAATCTATGTCCCAGTCAAGTTTCTAATCCAAGAATTCTTCAGTTAGGGTCTGTGAATATTTTTGAAAAAAATGTATTAATAACTACTTTTCAAAATGATTGGTGTCTTCTGTAATTTTAATGCATTTATTTTATGCTTTTAAAATATTATTCTGAGAAAGGGTCACTAACCTTTACAAGATTGCCAAAGGAGTCTAGGATATATTTTAAGAAAATTTTTAAAAAATGAAGATTACCTGCTCCAAGAGTAAAAGGTGAAGAACAAATGGCTTTGGTAAAGGCACTTCCTGTCTGAGTGTGCCCCATATTAGTGATTATGTAAAAAAAAAAAAAGTGAATTTTCTGATGTGAGAAAACAGATCCTATGTAGGTTAGAGAAATTTCTGCATTCACTATTCTCTCTCTCTCTCTCTCTCTCTCTCTCTCTCTCTCTCTCTCTCTCTCTCTCTCTCTCTCCATATATATTTATATATATTATATATATAATATATATCTATATATTTATATGAATTCTTGAATAGTAGAATTAAAGCAGTATCTCCTTCCTTCCACATCATTTCATTTCAGTCCTTTGGGAGGGACAAGGGGAGTTTGACCTGGCGATTTCATCCCACCAATGTGGGAAACTCTGTGCAAACTGCTCCTACCAATACCTTTTGTCTATAATGAAGAGTTGCCGTGCCCTGGCACTTGCTGTCCCCCATTTCCTTAAATACAGCCTCCTTATTTCTTCCACAACCCTGCTTGTCACAATCTACTTGAAGTCTTTCTTGATCCTGCTCATATCCCACTCTCAAAATTTGAATTTATCTTGAATATACTTATTTGTATAGTATTTTCCCTGATAGAATGGAAGGGCAGGAGCTGTTTTATTTTTGTCTTTGTATTACAGACACCTAGAACAGGACTCCAGAATCCAATTGGATTATAGATTTAGAGTTATAGATTTAGACTAATAGAGGTCATCTAATTCTACCCTTTATTTTGTAGATGAGAAAACTTGAATTTCATTGAGGTTAAGGGACTTGTTTATAATTACATTCACAGTAAATGTGGGAGGCATTCAGGCTATTCTGAGTCTAAGGCTCATACTTTATTGTTGATTGATTGATTATCTGAGGATACTGAAAAGTTCACTGAGGAAAACTCTGTTTTCCATCTTATAAACATATGGTCAAAGGCAGGATTTGAACCCAGGACTCCTTGACTCTGAGGTCCCATTCTCCATCCCCCACAACATACTACTTCCCTTGATCTTGGTCAGAGAGCTCAAAAGGCAGTGGTTTCTTATAGTTAGTTGTAAATGCATCCAACCATCCAAAGTATATAATAAAGGTATTAGGCATGAAGTGAAAATGAGATGTTGGGGCGTGTGCGTGTGTGTGTGTGTGCGTGTGTGTGTTAGGGTGGAGGTGGGGAATGTACTGAAATCCCATGACTGCCCTCTACAGTCTAAAAGGCTTCTTGGAAAAAGAAACAGGTCAATGAAACTGGGCAAGGCAGCTTGCTGACAGCCTGTGGAGAAGAACACCAATTCCTTTGAAGAGCCAATGGAATAGTTTACTGTGAATAAACATTAGTCTGACAAATCAATTGATCCCAAATGAGGTATAGTTAATGGCAATCCTAACGGAATGATGTATTTGTAAAATACCTTGAGGAAACCCTTCTCTTGTGTCAAGAACAACACTAACCCTGAACAATCAGAGCCCCTGGCCTTTAAAATAATAATTTCCATATGCAAGCTTGACTTGAAATATTCTGCTCCAGTCCTGAAACGTATTTCTAAAGGAGGTCGGAGAATCCTTTCAAGGATGTCTGTTAGAATCGCAGGTGGAGACAACAAACTGTGGACGTAGAATGGTTTAAATGAGGGTCTTCTTAAACCAGGAAAATAGCCTGAAGCACAGAGGATTTGGGTCTGCAAGGGACCTTGATTGAACACATGTCGTCTTGTCAATTCATTTTATAGCCAGGAGAACTGAAGCCCACAGAAGTTATGCTGTGTACTCTGTATACCTACAGGGTAAGTAAAGTGAGTAAAGTGGAAAGAGCAATGACTCTGGAATCATAGACTTTGAATTCATATCCCACCTATCTTCTTGGGAAAAATCACTTAATTCCACAGAGCCTCAATTTTCTTATCTGTAAAATGTAAGGTTTACATGGGATGACATTGAGGTTTTGTCTAACTCTATCATCCCATGTTTCTATCCAAGTCTAGAATTCCTTCATACCATCCTAGAGGTAGTCTTAGAAGTTCACGGTGGAATATACACCCAACATATCTCTTTTAATCTTGCTTTTCTAGCTTGCAGATACTTTGATAATAAAATCAAGAAATTTCCGTCTTTCTTCTCATGTCAACAGTTTCTTGTTTTTTTTTTATTGGAGATTCTATCTCTTGTAGAGGAGAAGGAACTCACATCTGTCATGGAAGACGGTTATTTCCTTGTAATGTTGTTCCAGGACTGACTCAGGGACCGGTTTTGGTTGCAAAGGTTCATCAGTGACCCTGTTTAACCGTGGATCAAAAAGAACTGTAGCTACTCAGGATCATTCCATAAAGCCAAGGTCAGAATGAACTTGAAAGATGCCATCATCCTATACTATGGTATCTCCATCGTGCACTGCTTCTACAGGCAGAATCACTTAATAAACACAAATATCTATGCTATTAACACGCAACTAGGCTCTGGATAAATATAACCCCTTGGCTAATATAACCAATTCACTTTTCTCTGTTCCTTAAAAGACTTGGGAAAAAAATGCCTTCTCTTGCAGTATTTAAAAATATGCTGTTTTATGTACAATTAAAGAATGACAGCAATCACAACAACCCAAAAACAGAATGAAGACATCTTAAGGTAGCATCTCTGATCTGTTTTGAAGTTCTCCATGTTTTAGAGTAACATATTGCTTTGTCTCCTCCTTACAGTCTGGTGTGAAGAGATTCTACCTTTACCACCATTCAGGCTTATCAGAGCTGTAAACTGGCCACATAATTCACAAAAGCTTAAAGATACGTGGAGAACTTGGATAGGGTCCAGAGGAGAGCAATGAAAATGATTAACGGGTTGGAAAACAGCACTGATGAAAAAAGATGAAAGGAGCTAGGATTACTGGTATTCAGGAGCTTTAGGGGTGACTTAATAGCTGTCCTCAACTGTATGAAGGACTATTATAAGAAAGATGGGGCTGATTTTTATTTCTGTCACTAGAAGAAAATAGGCTAAACTTGCAATATAATAGGGAGAGAGTCAGGCTACCCAGAAGGTGGGACAAAAGTACCAAGGAGATCTACAAGTTTTTTGAGCTTGCACTAGCTAGCCCACCATTTATTTTTATGAAAATAAATGGAATGTTGGGGTGGGGATGGGATAGCAGTCTCTAAAGAAAAGCTTCTTTCTCTTGAAGGGATCATGACCTTGATGAGATGACACAGACAAGGCAAGTCAGGATGAAATCCTTCTATATCCTATGCCATAAAATCTCAGTACCAGGAATGTTTAGGAAATGAGGCATTCTGAATAATTAGATTCACAGGCTCAAAGATTACAAAGTTGAAAGGGAACTTTGAGGTCATCTAGCTTAAACCTTTCTACTTCCAGATGAAGATGTGAAAGTTAGGTGACTTGGCAGGGTCAATACTGGGAGGAGGTTGGCAGAGTCAAGGTTCTTGGAATTCAAACCGCATACGCTCTAAGTCCTCTAGCACACACCCAAACTTTTTTTGTTTCAATCCCTGTGATTGATTCTACTTCCTGGATATGTTAGGCCACATGGATGTGAGCTCCTTGACCGTAGGAACTATATTTGCTTTTCCTTGTATCCTCAGCTTAGCACATACCAAATGCTTGATGAGTTTTTGTTGACTTATTTGCTATAACAAAGAGAGTACATATTTCTGACAAATATCAAAAATATGAAGGAATCACCTCTTGTAGAGTTTCTAGCTTGAGGTTGGCACATCTGGAGCAGGTATTTGCTTAGGGAAGGGCAGAGGGTGAGTCCTTCCCTTTTTCTGATCCCATAAGTGCCTTCTCTGCCTCGAGAAAGAGAAAAAGAAGAATTAGACAGTGAATTTGTGGTTCTCTGATTGATCATTATTTAATAATCATAAACAGATAAAGGATTTTTGGAAAGTCATAGGTGGGAACTCCATTTATCAACACAGACTGCAATTCTGTATGACTGTAGATGACTCATTGTCAGAGATTTAGAGTGACTAATTGGCTTGCCCAGTTTCCTGTAGAACTTGGTTTTTCAGAAATGTTAAGTCCCAGGTTATTTGACAAGTACTTACTAATGGTATGACCCTGGACAAGTCACCTAATCCTGTATGCCTCAATTTCCTTATCTGTAAAAATGAGCTTGAGAAGGAAAGTTGCCAAGAAAAAAACCCCAAATGGAGTCTTGAAGACTTGGGCTGAACAACAGTAATATATAGTCAGGAAGTGAAGGAAGAAAGATTCAAAACTCTATCATCTTATGTCCAAATCCTTAGTTGTCTTCATCAACATTGAGTAATGGGAAGAGCCCATTTTCTGGAGTCAGAAGATATGGAATAAAGTTCTGTTTCTGGGACATAGGACCATGGGAAAGTCTTCTTTCCTCCTTTGCAAAATGAGGGAGTTGGCTTGAATGGCTCTAGATTCCTGATCCTGATTTCTCCAGCTCTGGGTTCTTGATCCTTTGATTAAATGATTTCTCTAGTCTCAACTCAAATCCCACCATCTGCAGAAATTTCTGGCTCCTCCCCTCCCCCATGTCTATTTCAGTTGCATTTTCTTCCCTTTTTGGATTGATTTCCAATTCCTCTATATGGCTCTTAGATGGTCCTAGTTATTTGCATGTTGTCTTTCACATTTGAAAGTTCCTTGAAGAAAAGAAGAGTCTTTTTGCTTTTCTTTATATCCCAGACTATGACTCAGGTGGTTCCTGAAGTCCCTTCCAGCTCATGCCCCACTTTGTGCATTGACCAGGCCATGGGAAAGCAGCTTTACTGGAGAACTTCTCTTTGTTCCCCAAATGAATACTGGACCTGCGCGAGGACCTGGATCAGGGCCTGGATGGTGGTGTTTTAACTAAAGAAATACAATACAAGAGATCAAGGAATGGCAATGGTATAAAGTTAGAAAGACCAGGAGGGGTCTGGAGAGTTACTGGACTGACCCCCTTTATTTTACTGATGGGTAAAACAAGGCTTGGAGCTCCTGATGTCTGCACTTTTGCCTACACAGTCTCCTAAGCATTGGTTAACTTTAAGGACTAAGAAAATACTATAAAATGGTACTCATTATCCTCTTTTCAGAGCCCCTCCTTGTGTGGTGTGATACCCGCAGTCCAAAATGATGGATGCATAAATTGGTATATTTAGTTACCGTTTTCCACGATCAGGAATCTGATTAATTTTACTGCGTGTCACTGTCATCTTGGGGACATTCATCTTCTGTCTTGTGGTGTGTCCTCTTCAATCTTCTATCATTCCTTCCCTTCAGGCCTGATTTTCATCACATTTAAGGGAACTCTCTCCTGCCGGTCTTTATCTCGTTAGGCTTTCAACAGCTTAACTTGAGTCTTCATTCTTGCTGTCAGGCCTTCTTTACTGTGTTATCTCATTTCCCTATTCATAAAATGTCAGTGCACCCAGTTCCACACAGCATCCAAAGTACAGTCCAATGTTACCTCTGATTAAATCACTTTCTGTAGGAGAACTGTTCTCTGACTGGTAGAGTTGTGAAGTCTCTCTCTTGGTTTCTGTCTCTCTCTCTCTCTTCCTATTTCCTTCCTTCCTTCCTTCCTTCCTTCCTTCCTTCCTTCCTTCCTTCCTTCCTTCCTTCCTTCCTTCCTTCCTGTTGACATTATTATTATTAAGGCTGTACAATATAAATGAGGAAAATTAATTGCAGTATTAAAATAAAAGGTCCAGATGGGTATTTTCATTGATGATTGAATAGAAACTCCTTCCACCATAGCAGATCATGTTCTTGCTAATAACTTCTTAGGATCTTAGGATAATAGATTTAGAAAGGAACAATTTTTAAAGATAATTGAAGGTGGCTAGGTGGTGCAGTGGATAAAGCACTGGCCCTGGAGTCAGGAGTACCTGAGTTCAAATCCGGTCTCAGACACTTAATAATTACCTAGCTGTGTAGCCTTGGGTAAGCCACTTAACCCCATTTGCCTTGAAAAAAACACCTAATAAAAAGATAATTGAATACAACTCCCTCATTTTGTAGATGAGGAATCCCAGTCCTAAACATATCTGAATAGAATTCCCTCCTACAATGTCACCATTATATGGTCATCCATCCTTCACTTCTGAAGACTTCCAAAGGAGAGCAACCCTTTACTTCCCAAGGCAACCTCTTTTGCATGACTCTTTACATATCATTAGGGAATTTTTCTTTGAAGTTGAGTCTAAATCTAGCTCTTTGTAACTTGATATTATAGATTTTAAGCTGTAGGACCATATGACTTCACCCCCTCATTTTAAAGATGGTAAGAGGTAGTGCTAGTAGTCACCCTCGGATCTGGTGACTCCACATTTGTAACTCTTTCTATGGCATTACTATCTATAGGTCTATGGGGTCAAAGAGAATATGTCAAATCTCCCACATCAAATATTTTAAGGCAACTACTATGTCCCTTCATCCCCCAGTTTCCCCCTTTACATCATCTTTTCAAACTGCACATCTCTAGCTCCTTCACTTCTAGCTCAAGACCCTTCCCTGGTTTCCTCCAATGGACACAAGGAACCTTGTGGAACCTAGCAAGGAACCTTGACTTTTAATTCCCCAGTCTCCTCTAAAGGTCATGGGACCATGAGCAACCCAAAGCTTTGTCCTTGTGGAATAAAAATGAAGACAATGATCTTAATATAATGAGTTTATGAAGATAAGATTCCCACAGTAAAACTTTACCTCTAATTTTAAAATATAATCTGTGTATATTTTTGTTCACACTCTCAGGATAGAGTCCTGAGAAATAATGTCATGTATTGCTGCCTCAGCCAGTGAAACACCTTGCTCTTTTCAGGTTAGCAGAGATGAATGTGACTGTGGTCATGGCAGATTGTATGTTTAGCCCTGGATAGCTACAATACTATTCACTAGAACATGGAGCAGGAAAAATTGATGTAGACAGTGACTTAATGCACTATGCAGTAAATGTCTATTTTGCTATTAAGGTATATTTTTACTTAGATTCACTATGCATGACTCATATATATTCAATCTCTTAACCTTATCAGCAGAGCTGTAACTAGCAATTTTTTATGCCCAAGACAGGAATGAGGGTGGGGTCTGTACTGGGCCATGCCATGGAAGACCTCACTTGGGATATGGCTGTTTCTGACTGGAAGCATTTGGAATTTCCTATTTTAACAAGTTATTCTTGCTATCTAGGTGCTATATAGTTGCTTAAAGGGTGCAAGTGATATAAAGTGCTTAGCTCAAACAATAGGCATTTAATAAATGTTTGTTCTTCAAATTTAGAGGGTGCTGATAGGGAAGGGAGAGAGATGGATTTCAGGTCCCTAGGACAAAGCTTTGGTAATGCTGTCTTAGTTATTACTTACAAGCATGTTCACAGGCAATTCAAATATGTGCTGAGCAGTTTCACACAGTATAGGCTAGGCAAGGACCTATGGTGTCAATTCCAAAGGCTGCTAAGTATGTTGTCTACCATACAAAATGTACTTAGGATTTCAGTCCCCTAAAAAAGGAAGGAAGGAGGAAAGAAAAAAGCTGGAAGTGAGGAAGAAGAGAGAAAGGAAGGGAATGAAGAGGAAGGAAAGAAGAAAGGAGAGAGAAAAAGATGCAAGAATAGGGTGGAAGAAAGGAAGACATGAGGAAGGAGAAAAGAGAGAGGAAGGATTGAAGAGGAAGGAAAGAAGATAGGAGAGCAGAAGGGAAGGAATAAGGGAGGAAGAAAGGAAGAAGAAAGAAATAGTTAGGAAAGATAAAGGAAGAAGGAAGGAAAGAAGGAGGAAAGGAGGAAGGAAGCAGAATGAAAGGAGAAAGGAGGGAAGGAGAAGGGAGGAAAAGAACAAAAACTTATCTCTTATGGTCTACAACAATAAATGAATATAGAATAATTTGCAGAGGGCAAGAACACTAGTTATTAGAGGGAATCAGGAAAGATTTCTCAGAGTGATGTCATATAAGCTAATCCTTAAAGGAAGCTAAGGATTCTAAGAGGTGGAAATGAGAAAGGAGGGCATCCAGGGTTGGTGGATGACCTATGCAAAGGCTCTGGCTTTGGAGTTTGGAGTTGAAGTAGGGCAAGGAGACTAGTTTTCACTGGAGCACAGAATGTATGAAGCAGAGAATTGTGACATGAAACTAGAAAGGAAGTTGGAGACTCTAAATACTTCATTTTATCTCAGAGGCAGTAGCAATGTTAATGGATGCCTGTAAAACCAGAGGGAGTTGTAGAGTCTTTGGTTGACTCTATGTTTTTGTATGTCTACTGTGGTGGACTCTGCTATGGTGAGCATCTGTCTTCGAAACTATTCTTGATTGGAATGGAGCAAACCTTCATTGTGGATAGACTCATAGACTATTAAGACAGCCCCGACCCTCTTTTTAGACAATAAACTCTCTCCTCTTCTTTCTTCTTTCTCCAGCTTCTCCTTTTCTTTTCTTCTCCACAGATCTTTAAACACAATTTCCAGAGGCTTTTGCAAAATGTAGAATTCTTCCCTGGCTGGAAGATGAAATCACTTTGTTCTTAAAATGATCACTTTTTTACTTGAGCTCCTGAATCATTTTACCAAATTTGTTGCATTTTCACAGTCTTTCTGGGACTACAATGACTTCTCTATAATCTTATTAGTTTATAACTAAATTGTAAACTCTGTGAGGGAAGCAGCTGTTTCTCTTTTATCTTTGTACTCCCTCCCTGCCATGCCAGCTATTGTAGTACCTTGCCTCTAGGGGATCCTCAATAAATGTTTGTGGAAGGAAGGAAGGAAAGAATACTAAACTTAGGAAGGCTGACTGGGTAACCTTGGGTAAGTCACTTCCCTCTGAGTTTAAATTTCCAAATCTGTAAAATTAGAGTGTTGAACTTGATGGCCTCTGATGTCCCTTCTAATTTCAAATTTATGATTTAAAATTAAGAGAAAAATTTGATTAAAAATGGAAACTTTTCTTGTTTTTCATGATCATAAACTATACTTAGTCTTTAAGTTAATTTTTAAAATAATTTAATTGGAAGGATTTGGTTCTTATATTTTTAAATGTATTGAATTTTAATATTTAGCATGTAACTGGTAAGTAGAGTATAATACCACGTTTCCACATACTAGGCGGTGTATGGGTCTGCATGTCTAGTATACCATGAATTTGTAATCAACATATATTGACTTAGGTTGAGGTGAATATCAAGATTTATTGACCCTAGAGGAAAATATGGCCCAAAGTGAGATCATTGTCAATATTTATTTACCTTTCTAGGGACAATTAATCTTGATATTCATTCCAACAAGGAGTCGATATCTGTATTGTTATGTTCCTTTGGACCATTTCCATTAGAAATATTGGCAAGTCTCTCTATTGTGGTCATAGATTTTAAAAGTATATCCATGTATAGTTTTTAGAAATCAGGAATTTTAAGACATGTTAAAATATTGCCACTCACTGGGGAAGTGGAGGAGACAGCAGGAGGGTAGAAAGAAATTTTCCTAGATTCTCTGGGAGCTAGGCTAATGGAAATTCAGTTACAGAAAGCATTTGGTAAGTAAATGCTTTTCTAGGGGTAGGAATATCATTGGAAATTAAAATAAAATGATGGTTCCCTTTGGTGTAACTATTTCCTAAAAAACAGGGTAAAGGAAGTAGTATAAGCATTATTCTGCCCATTTTATAGGTGAGAAAACTAAGAGTTACAGAAATTAAATGATTTGTCCTTGGACATGTAGTATCAGGGCTATCTGTAATAGCTCTTCAGACTTTTTGACTCTAAGTCTTATCTTCTTTCCTGTACATATTGTTCTGTTTTTCTCCTTACCATAACTCATTTACTCCAGAGAGAAGGACAGATCGATCAATAGATAGTGATTCCTATGATAGGTATGTACTGAGTGATGAGCTGAATTGTGCCCCTAGCATTGGTATAATCCTTTGGGTCTAGTAGGCATTTCATGGATGAATGATTGATGCGAATGAATGATGCTAACTAAGATGAAATCTTCATTTTCATAGAAAGGAATATGGCTTAGGAATATGATATGTGGAGTTGTGAAAAAGGAATTCTCTCTTACCACATGGAAGATGTTCTAGATTCTCCCTATGGTAAATGGCTTGTGAATGATTCTAGAACATCTTCCTCTTAGAGAAACAATATGGAATCATGTTTAGGGTCCTGGACTTGAATTCAAATTCTATCACTCACACATACTAGTTCTGTGACCCTGATTGGAGTTGTTTTTACCTTTGTAAGCCTCAATTTCCTCATTAGTAAAATGGGAATAATAATAGTCATAATACCTGCCTTTCAAGCTCATAGATCCATAGACAAAGACAGAAGAAACCATAGAAACCAAGTCTACCAAGGCTCATTTTTATAGAAGAGATACCTGAGGTTTAGAGTGATTAAATGACTTAAAGTGAGAACACATGGGTAACAAATGGTTGGACAAGGATTAGTGTCCAGGTTTTCCAATATACCAAAACTATTTCACTTTTTGTAAAATTCAAATGAAATCATGGATGTAAAGCACTCTAAAAACTTAAATGCCCTATAATTATGTTATTATTGCAATTGTCAGTCACTATTATAATCAGTTGTTGATCATAATGAATATTATCATCACACTATTGACATTTGATATTTGTCCTTCATTTTCGAAGAAGACCATGACATTAGGGAGGTGAAACCATGACAAGCACATGATTTGAATTTGAATGAGGAGGGGCTGTGCTAAGTCACCAGTCTCACGTTTTCCTCTAGAACAATTTAGATCCAATAGCCAAATATGAATCAGGATTACTGGAGATGGTCCCAAATGTGGAGCAGAGTTAAGTGACTTGCCCAAGGTCACACATCTAATACGTGTCTGAGGCTGGATTCAAACTCCAGTCCTCCAAGCACTCCAAGGTCAGTGTTGTACTACCTAGCTTCCATTATAGCCAATTAGAATCACAGATGCAATGATCTATAAGATTTGTGCATCTTGTTTCTCACCTTTTCCTTTAGAATTAAAATTTGGATTTGTAAAGGAGGTGTGGGGAGGGAGATGAGAAATGTTTAATTCACAGCTTCTGGAAACATGAGACATTTGACATTTATGGCTGAAAAGTATAGCCAACTGCCACTCTTGGAGTCTCTTTAGGACCCATAATTGTGACATGAAATTAAAAAAAACACACTATAGTTCATGCTTCATTATATTTTCTCCCTTCTTTTAACCACTTTTGAGAATCCTGGTTGGAATTAGGTCTTTGGGGCAGATAGGTTAGCACCTCTTTTACACATTGGAAACCCTGACTCTATTAGAATTCCATATCTAGAATACGATCCATCCTCAACTTAGATGGTACAGTTACCATGGAAACTCAGGTCAAGAGCACTGTTTAACAGGAGACTTTTCTTGTTCTTCCCAGTTATGAGTGGGTTGTTACTATTTCCCTCAAGCCTTATCTTATATTTTTGTATTTCTTTTGTATATACTTCTATCTTCTATTTATTCCATTTATCCATATTTTGTACTCTCTATTGAATGTAAGCTCTTTGAGGACAGGGACTATTAAGTTTTTGTCCTCATCTCCTCAAAGTGTAAGACACTGGCACATAGTAGACACTTAATAAATATCGGTTGATTTAATTCACCCATCTTACTGTTCTAGGATCACATTACATAGCATTCATTGTGTCCTCCCAAAGGAAAGTTAATTGAATTAAATTTTGAATAAACGATATATGGATTCCTGGAATAAAATGGTGTAAACTGCCATTGAAATATTACAACTTGATGAAGATCTTTGGATCATCTATTCAGAATTGGAAGAAATTTTGGAAATAATGAAGTCCATTTACTTCATTATATAAGGCAAGGGAATTGAGCTTGAGAAAGGGAGAGTGAATTCTCCAGTCATAAAGGCAAATAAGGAGTAATGGCAGATTTGTACCCTCTACAGGAATTGGTGTTGTTTATCAATGGAGGTCCCTTCACTGTGGTTGATGACAACTGCTTGTGGTGGCTAGATGAGCTAGACTTGTGCTCTGATGACGGTGTGTTACTTGGGGCCTGAAATCAAAGATTTTGCATTATTAGCATTATTTTTCAAAGATTGAGCTCCTCCCACGGACCACTTTCATGTCAGAGTAGGACCAAAGTAGGGGGTATAGATACATGTATGGAGCTGCTTGAAAGTTGATAAATTTGATAATGGAAAATCATCAAATGAATATGTAAGGGTAGTGTCAAAAATAATCCCATTTGACTCTGTTGCCTTGACTAAGTACAAACACTATTTTAATGAGTCAGACAATGAGAGCTGAGTTTGAACAGCATCTATAAGGATTCTTCAATCAGTTGTAGCCATTTTATAAGAAACTGAGTTTTTCCTTAAGTAACTTTTGTCAAAAAGAGGAAACTATATTAAAACTGAGGCAGGAGGAAGAGGTTCTGAATCCCTGACCAAAGATGTTATAGGGACCACCGAACAAAGGGAGGATTGAGGTGTGGAAGAGATGGAAGAGAGCAAGGATAATCCTTGGTTTTACAGTTATCTCTTAGTAGAGAATGTAGTTGAGGACAGTCTGAAGGAAAGGTCATCATTCCCCCCAACTTTCCCTCTCTCTATCTTTATTGTTGTCGTTCAGTAGTTTTTCAGTTGTGTCCGACTCTTCATGACCCCATTTGGGATTTTCTTGGCAAAGATTCTGACATGATTGCCATTTCCTTCTCTAATTTCTTTTTCAGATGAGGAACCTGAGGCAAACAGGTTAAGTGACTTGCTTAGGGTCACCCTGAGGTTATATTTGAACTCGGGTCTTTCCTCCAGATCACCTAGTTGCCTTTGTCTATCTATATGCAGTCACTCTCATATAATTTGCTTTTTTCATTATCTAAATGTTTCCAATAATGTAAATTTTGCCTCAAACTCCGAGAGACCAGGGATTAGCTAGTTTTACTCTGGTTCATTATTTAACCTTTTTTTGAATTGAGGTAATTATTTATAGCAACTCTTTGTTATGTTAAGAGCCCTTAATGAGGATATCAATTAAACAAATAAGATATTGTGGGGAGATCTCAAGTGCCGGTTTATATTTGCTGATTCTGAGATGGATTTAGGCCAGTTTGCAAATTATGGCCTTGAATTACCTAAGCATACACACTTACAGATATACACAGCCTGCACACACATGTACCCCCATGCAGGTACACTTTCACTCAACCTCACTGGCATCTGTCTCCTGCTTTATATATAATAAATCCTTGATTTATTAGAAACCATCCCTCTGACCCTTATAGGACTCCAGAAGTCACTGGAAATTAAAACCACCACCAACAAACAGCAATACCAAACAACCTTCTGAAAACAAAACTTCTCTTTATTTAAGGAACTCTCTCTACTCATAACCATAAATGACCAGAAACAATAGGAAGTAGAAAAGACAAAAAAGAAGAGAAGATGAAGGAAGAGAACATTAGACATTGATAACAGAGGAAAGAGTTTCGGAAAGGCATTGGACACAAACATCCCCCTTTTCCTCAAATGAATAGTGCTTTGGGGTTTGCAAAGCATTTTGCAGTTTGGATCCTCACAACATCCTTGAGGTAGATAGTACAGTTATGTTTTACAGATGAGGAAACTGAGATTCCCAGAAGGCAAATGAGTTGCCCAAGTTGTGTCCTAAAAGTAGTATTGGAATCCAGGTCTTTTGACACCAGATCTGTTGTTCTATCCTTTATGCCACACTCTTTCCCATAGTAGGTATGTATGTATGTATGTATGCATGTGTGAGAGAAGAGAGTGTTAACCTTTTTGTCTTTGAATCTATGCCCAGTGCCTAGGATACTTGGTTATACAGTAGGCATCCAATAAATGCTTATTTATCAGCTAAGTGAATGTTTCCACTGCAGGGTAAACTAATTTCCTTTTACTTTGCTCTTCCCATTTTGAGATACTTTGAATTATTACTAATTTCCTCTGGAGTTTGTTCTTCCCTTTTTTGAGATACTTTGAATTATTAGGACTTTCCTGATGTCAAGCCTAAGTGTGCAGCTTTTCAACTTCTAGTCCCTGTTCTTGAATCTACCCTCTGGGAGCAAAACAGGTGGACTATTTCTTCCACTCCATGTTGGACTTTTTAAAATATCATGTCTCTCTTGAGTTTTGTCTTCTCCAAGTCAATCAGTAAGAATTCTATAATGCAATAAATTCTAGACAATGCTGTGTAACCTGTTTTATTTGCAATATTGTTCTTCATATTACATTTATTCATCATCATCATCATCAAGGTCATCATCATCTAATCTAATCTTCTCCAGGAATTTCTTAACCTGGGGCCCATGAAGTCTCTCCCCCTGCAATAGCTATTTTAATTTAATTAGTTTACTTTGCAATCCTATATATCTTATTATATGCATTTAAAATTTTATTCTGGGCCAAAGACTTTACAGGATAGGTAAAGGGGTCCATGTAGAAAAAATATTAAGAATAAAATATTAAAATATTAAGAAGTCACTTGAATTTGAATAGTTCTTTCCTGTTTCTTAGGTATTTTCACACGATCTTTACAATCATCTGATGTTGGTAGTGGGAGGGAGTTGTTCCCATTTTACAGATGATAGAACTAAGACTCATAGAGGGTTAAATGACTTACTCAAAATCTATAGGACAAGGATCTCAGGACATCTTTTCTTAATGCTGGATTCTATTCTTTTCTTACTCATGTATTCATTATAAAGATCAGTAAGTTTCCTTTGCATGGAAGGAAGTAAATGAGTAGCGAATGCCTACATGATAAAATGAGTTTCAATGGCATCCAAATCATAGTCTGTCTTCCTGTTGTCTCAATTTATGATTAAATACTTAGGAGAAAATATGAACTTAGGTAAGCAAAGGGCTTGTCTTCACCACTCTTCTGTTTTTCATTAAAAAGAAGTATCCAGAGCTGGAAAAAATTGTAGATACCAGCTACTCTAATCTCATCATTTTGAAGTTGAGGGAATTGGCATCCAGGAAGAAAAATGAAACTTACTTTGGATAATGCACCTACTATTAGGAATAAACAAAATGATTCATTTTTCAGTGATGATAGGCCTGTATTAAGCATGTTGAGCCTTAGTGTTGGCATGTTGCAAGGTACCATTACCCACCCTTGGAATTTCTTGAAAGTAAGGATCCAGAGGCTCCTCTTGTGCTATAGAGTTAGGTATGAACAGGTTCCAATATTCCAGTGGTTCTTTGTCCTCATCTCTGTGAGTATTCCCTTGCATGATGTTGCAGTCATGTATGAATAGGCCACTCATCCCCAAAGGTAGACATTCTTTCCCCTATAGTGTGTTTTCCAACACAATCGTCTATGCTCTTGACTAAAATTATCCATTACACGCAGTACATGATTACTTATAATTATACACAACACAGTTATAAATGACAGTTATAACCATGACTAAATACAACTCTCAATAAACATTTAAGAACCTACTTTATGGAATAGATTTATTAAGTCAGCAAGCATATACCAAGAATTTGGAAGGCATTAATTATTCTAGGTGCTGGTGATGCAAATACAAAGACTAAAACAACCCCTCCTCTCAAGCATCTTACATTCTAATGGGGAAGATAATATGTACATATATAAGCCGAGATTTCACTGAAAAAGGAAATGCCATTCTCTAAAGTTGATTGACATCTTTCCTATAATTTAGAATCCTAAAGAACTGCAAAAGCAGATTTTGAGAAATCAGGGGCCTTGTTAGGTATCCCAGAGCTAGTAGATGTCAGAAATGGAACCTCACCAAGCCTTCCTGACTTCAAAACTAGGCCTCTCTCTCCCTCCCCCCTCTCCCTTTCTCCTTCCTCTCTCTCTTCCTTTCCCTCTTCCCCTCCCCTTCTCTCTCTTCTTCTCCTTCTCCCTCTCTCCCTCCCTCTCTTCACTCTCTTCTCTTTTTTTCTTCTCCCTTTTCTTTCCTCTCTTTTCTTTCCTCTCATTCTCTCTCTCTTTTGTCTCCCATATATAGGAAGAAAACAAATGGAATTTCTACAAAGTAATTTGGAAGGGAGGGCACTAACCTTTTGGGGGATCAGACCTTTGCACAACTTTGGGGAGGTGATTTGATAGTTCTAGTTGGATGAACCTCAGTCATGTTAGCTTTTGAACCATCCTCCAAGTAAATTATGGTAGGTGTTGGGCCTAGGAAAAGGATTTTTGATGGCCACCATTCTGGTGGTCCATCTACCTCTTCTTGGAAGTAGCCATTGTTTGGCAGGTAGAAAGGCAATGGAAGACAGTAAAAGAATCTTGCATTAATATAGAACTACATGAGGATTCAAATACTGGGGTTCTTTTCCAGAGTCGTTAATGGGGTACATTGAGATCTGCCACTTTCAGGAGACACAACTCTCTCTATATGCATATGCATATATATATATCCATATATATATATATATGTAGATATATATATACACACATATATATATATATGTATATATATATATATACAGAGATATAAATATAGACATGCACTTTTTTTGCTGCATGAAAATTAAGAGAAGTCCTTTATGGGGGAAAAAAATCAGCCTGAACCAAACAGCCTTGAATCCAGCCCAAGTAAAAAGTTTCAGACTGGCTGGATGTCTCTTTTTGTCAGATGCCACAGTGTCAGACTCAAAGCCAT